>NC_139028.1:17619605-17822323 GCF_964662115.1 Mustela nivalis
GAGTGGGGCTCTGTCCTAGCCGAGCCCTCAGGGATATCCCTGAGCAAAGGGACTGTGACACAGGGCGTAGACACCCCTGCCTGGGGGTCCCAGACACAGGCATTAGACCAAATTGGGGGAGGGGGGAGGGATAAGGGGCACATAGAGCAGCAGCCTTTCTTTGGAAGTTTGAACTGAGAGCCGGAAGCTTCCAGCCTGGAAGCATGAACATCCCCTTCCTTAAGGACCCTACTCAATGACTCAATGACTGCCATGGCCGGCATGATCAAATGAGCCAACCTGGGGCCCGACAGAGCTCCAGCTGGGACCCATCAGCTGAGTGATTTCTCGGACCGCCCAGCTCACCTCCCATGAACCGGTGTCCGTGGTGCAGTGACCTTGCAGGGCTGCTCTGAGGGCCACACGGGAGACGTGGCGCATGGAGGACGGGACACAAGGCACAGCCCTTAGTAAGCACTCTCAAATGGAGCATTGGATGGCTAAGGAACAAACAGCCCATTTTATCCGGAGAAAAACTGAGCCCAGAGTGGAGGAAGAGGCCAGGCCAGCGGAGAAGGCACCAGGCAACTTGTTGGTGGGAGCCAGGGAGGACCTACCTCCAGGTAGACGACCCAGGGCATGACGAGTGTGGCCACCAGGAGGTCGGCCACCGCAAGGCTGACGATCAGGTAGTTGGTGGTGGTCTGCAGCGCCTTCTCGCGGGACACGGCCATGCACACCAACACGTTGCCGAAGACGATGACGAAGATGAGCAGGGTGAGCAGCATGGCATAGTAGTTGTAGTGGGGCTTGCCCACCTTGCCTTCCGACCCGTTGAAGGGCCGGCTCCAGTTGCGGCTTTCCGGATCATCATCGTACCAGGACAGGTTCAGGGGATCCATCAGGGCAGCGGGTGGCCGGGCTCTGGCCAGGAAAGACGGACACAGGGAGTGAGCAGGAGGACCTCCCCAAGTGTGCCGCCCCCCCCCCCCGGGAAGGCTCCAGGGCTAAAGCCAACCCCGGGCAGTTAGCAGCAGTCTCCAGCTTTGAGATTGTCAGCTCTGAATCTACCAATTTTCTTACAACATTGGGGCCCGCTGCCACTACGCTGCTGGCAAGTCCTTGCCGATGGCAAAACAAATGAGCAAGTGTGATTTTTTTTTTTTAAGTATAATAGAGTAAATGAGCTTGAAAAGAGCTGGTCGTTCATTCGTCTATTCCACAAACAGTAAGCACGTCCCAGGCACCCCACACTTGAGACAAGGTAGGGAGAAGGTCCAGCTTTCAGGGGCAGGAAGAGGAGTGTGCCTTCATTCATTCTTGATTCTATAAATACGTAGTGAGCACTGTTCTATGGAGTGCTAGAAACAGGGCAGGTACAAAATACACATGGTTCTCCGGCGCACGTTCTAAAAGAAACAACAGCTAGTGAATCAAGCAATTTAATCTCTAAGCAGTGGGCACTAGGAAATGGAATGCAGGAGAGACACCTAACCTAGTTTAAGGATAGAAAGAAGACTTTCCCAAGGAAGTGACGTTTGACAGACACCCAAAGGTGTGTAGGAATAGAACAGGGGAAGAGCTGGGAGCCCAGGGAAGGGTCTCAACACAAGAAGCATCATAAGCAAATGACAGAGCGAGAGAGCAGGTGCCCAGTGGAAAGCTAGGAGGAGATTCATTTGGGACAGCTGAAACCCAGAGGGATTCGGCATGAGTGGAACTGAGGAGGCTGCCACAGCAAGGCCCTGGAAGGCTTTACAAGGGCTGCTAGATTTGACTCAGAGGGCAGCGGGAACCACATGATCAGATATGGCTCCCAGACAGAAGGTTCCTGACCGTTCTATAGAGGATGGAAGGGTGTGCCAAGCAGGTGGCAGGACAGCAGCTGGGAGGCTAAAGGAACCCGAGGAAGAGATGATGAGTTTCTACAAGAGAGCCCTGAGAAATTCCTGAAGGAGGTGTCATGTGATACAGTAAAAAGAGGAATTAGCCAGACAACAGAGACTGGGAGACATTGCAGCTAGGGGGAATACAACACAGACAACAACTCTATTTGGCTAAAAATGTAAGGCATGGTGGTGGGGTGGGGAATGAAACCGGAGGGCAATTCATGGGTCAGAGTGGGTCTTATAAGCTTGGGAGCCCACTGAGAGGTTGGGCACCGAGGAAAGATCACTGGGCTGGTGTTTTAGAAAAGTGGCCGCTGCAGTGTAGAGGGCCCCTTGGAGGAGGCGAGGCTGTGGCTGTAATTCAGGTAAGAGAGGGTGGTCGTCTGAATGACGGTGGCAGCAATGAGAATGGAGAGATGTTTAGCATCGGTAGCTAACTTGTAAGTCAGTATCCTGGAAATTGCTCATTGTGTAGATGTGGGATGGGAGAGGGGCCGGAGCACACGAGGAGAGAAGGTGTAGAGGAAAACTGCATTTCTGCCTTGGGCTCTGGAAGAAGAAAGAGCAGGAGGCAAGAGAGCCTGAGCGGCAGACCTGAGCTGCATCGGGCACCGGTGAGCCTGACAGCCTGTGTTTGGGTTTTGATTGGAACATAACACACATAGAATACAGCTCACATTCCTGCTAACGAAAGTGTCCCTAGTTTCCATGATGGGAGGCAGCTTATCAGGAATTCAAGGCATTCCACACAAAGCACTATGCTTTCCAGGGGCTTTGCTACCCCCACGGGATTGGAAATCCACTAGTTTATGCCATTTGGGATGAACGTGGTTCCAGGTCCGAATCAGGGAGGGAAGTACACCAGCTACAAGAGGTCAGAGAGGGGACTCTGGAGAAGGGTCTGTCCACCTTCTTCCACCTTCTGGCCTCATCCTCGTCTGACACACCTGCTCTGCAGCTTCTCAGCGCGAGCGTGGAAGGTGTCCTACCCAGCACCACCAGTCTGGAGTCTCTGGGGAGGTCACAACGCCTAATTCCACATGGGATGGCATGAAATGACCCCCGTGCAACTCATCTTCCGGCTCTAGGGTGGAGAAACCCAGTGTCGTAGCGGTGCTGCCCTCTGCAAACCCATGGCCCGTCTTCCCACTTGGAGCACACAGCACATACCCATCAGGCAACAGGGGCTCCTCCTGCTCCCTCCTGTTCTCAGTCAGCACCTCTCAAGCCCGCTAGCCGTAGAGCAATGTGCCAGGCACTGAAGGGGGC
The DNA here is from genome assembly GCF_964662115.1 of Mustela nivalis. NCBI lineage: Eukaryota > Metazoa > Chordata > Mammalia > Carnivora > Mustelidae > Mustela > Mustela nivalis. The sequence goes on from NC_139028.1 coordinate 17,622,743, forward strand.
CTGGAGTCACAGAGGCTCCTGAACATTCTTTCTGCCTCCCCTCGCACTTCCTCAGTCCCTCTCCACGGGGCCAGTGGCCTCTGATGGAGACTCTGTGGCTTCCTTTCTAGCCCACCCCACGCCCTCTCAACACCCAACCAGACTCGTGCTTCTGCTCAAAATCCAGAACCAGCCTACGACATCGCTTCATACACCTACAGAGGGTTTGATAGTTGGCTCCAATACATATATATCATGCAATATATGTATTACCTCATTTACCCTCAAAACAACCTCTATGGCTTATAATTTATCCCCACACTACAAATGAGAAAGGTCTTTGGAAAACATTCCTTCCTTTCCCCTGCTAGCCTAGCCCCTACCCATCCTTCAATGCAAGGCTTGCACAGGAGCCTCCTTCCCTGGAGTCCATCTCAAGCGCTCTCAGCTGGACCATCTCCCCTTCTCCTTGGGGGGTCCCAGAGCATCATCCCTGAGTTCCATTCTGGAACATACCCCCTCTGTGTATCTGGTTTTTTTTCCCCCCACAATGGATTGTAAGCATCTTAAGAGTTATACCACGTCTTGCTCATGCCTCGTCGTCTTCATGGAATAAACAAATTAAAGAGCATATGCTCTTGTTTTCTGGGATCTGCAGGTAATAAGTTGTTTGCTGAACTGACTGGGAGGCTCTGTGAGTTCAACTGGGAAGAAAAGCCCTCCGCCTTGGAATGTGGGTACACAGCTAGGCCACCCGATGAGCAAGAGACAGAAGAGAAAGGCAGCCCCAAAGTACCACAGGTGTTGCATGTTGGATCCCCAGAAAGAAGACTCTGGGGAGGAAGTTAGCGCGTAGGGAATTTACTGGGGAACTTTCGTAGGATGGAGGCTTGCAGAGAAGGGCAGGGAGCGGGACTGGGCCGAGGAGAAGCTGAGTTGCTTTGCAGTCCCATCAAAGGCCGCCTCAGGTGAGCCCCTCAGAGAACCTACAGAGGTGTCCCTTCTCATAATGATCACAGGGTGTGGGCTGTCCCAGGGAAAGGATGTGACTTTGAGAGAGGCATCTTTCTTTAAGTGGGTGCCCCAAGAGGGTAGACCCGTCCTGAAATGTCAGCTGTCAGCAGGCCCAGTAGTTGGGGCGGGGAGGGGGGGGGGAGACATGTTGGTCCTGCAGGGGTCTGGGGCTCACTCTGCCACCCGTGGGCAGAGATCAGAGAGGAAACGCACAGGTTCATGGCTGGGGTGCTCATGGAGGGCTTCCTGGAGGGGCAAGAGCTTCAACGAGAATTTATAATCATGGGTCCAGTGAGATAGCGAATTGAGCATTGCCAGTCAGGGCAGGGGAGGGGGTGAAGCTCTCATTCCTCTGCTTGTCAGCCTTTCTGCAGGACAAGAGTGAAGAACGAGTCCCTTCACCCAAGGCTGGAAAGGCCTCATGCATTTAATTTTCTAATTCAGTATCTATTCTAGATAGTTTTTTTTTTTCTGATACAATGTAATCGATTAACATTACAGAAAGAATGGGGAAACCAAGTTAGTCCTAAATGCCTGTAGACCCTATCAATATCTTGGTGCAGGATTTTCCTCCAACCCCCAGAGCCAGCCCCTGTCCCTAGCGTGTCCGCAGCACCTTTCCACCTGGGGCCAACACGGCTCACAAGCAGGGGCCCTCTGGCTAGCTCTCAAGTCACACCAAGCAGAGCAGGAATTCAGCAAATTCAGCCCCACAGAGGAGGTACTCTGATACTGGCATGAGAGGTATCAATGTAAGATAGGACTGAGGTCTGAGAAACCTGGGTCCCAATCCTAACTCCATCTTTATTCGCTCTGGGGATCTTGGCCAGACTACTTGGCTTCACTGAGCCTCAGTTTTCCCACTTGCAAAATGGGGATAAAAATTACTGTCATGAGGAGAGAGTAAGATGATGCTTGTGTGGCTGCCCAGGTAAGCTCTCAAGGACTGTGAACTTTACAAATCAAACCAAGCAAAAGAACTAAAAGAAACAAGCACTCGGACCACAAGCCTGAAGCTCCTGGAGGTGAAGTGACTAGACTGTCCAAATGCAGTCCCCTGGGGTCAGGGGTTGCCCTGGGGACCCGCTGTTATACCATGCTGCCTCCTCCGGCTCAGCCTTGGAAAGCGGGGGTCTAGATAAGGGGAGAAGGAGCCCAAGACACGGCAAACCACCCCTGGGAGGAAGGAAAGAATAAAGGCAAAGTCTATGCCTGAGCCAGGCAATACCAACTGCCATGTTTCCTAGGCTCCAAGATAGAGCTGAATGTGAGATGCACCATTGTTTAATGCACCACTAGGAAAGAAAAAAAACGCTATCAACCTGCAATACAGCTCTAAGATGGGCTCCACTGTACAATGCATTTTGATTTCAGAGACATTAAAATGTGTGTATGTGGAGGTGGGGGAGGTGTGCACCTGAGAATGCTTAAAATATAGCAGTCTTCTGGCAATTTCTTTGCCGGCTTTTTTTCGGGACACCTTAGTACCCGCTCGGCACATCCCTGCTCCAGCCACATCCCTTCCTCTTTGCTTCCAGCCCAGGGCTCCAGGAGGTGTCCCAGAAGGGTCTGTCCCACAAAGCTATGGTCTTTCTCACTCCAGGGGCTCCAGGAGGGCCCCTTAGATGCCTGTTCTTGCTTGGGCCCTCCAGCCTCTCCATCCCTGTCAAAGCTTCTGTTGGGGGTCGAGGGAGGGGGCTCCAGGTTATTCTGGCTGGTCCAAGCCTCAGAGAAGCCACGTGAGGTCAGGGCCTGCTCACAGCCTCTGGAGCTGACAATGGCCACACTGGAGAGCAGTTGGCACCCTGCGTGTACCAGGATGGTCCAAATTTCTTATTCTTTTTCAAAAAGGAGACGGCTACATGTATGACCCAAGGCAAATTACCCTTAAAGGAAATTTCAGATAAATAAATTTCGTATTATTTTTAAAACTTTCTGTCATCAGAACAAGAATCCCGATTTGGGGTTATGAAAATAGGGTCACCTTGCTCACCAACCTCCAGATGCCACCTCCATTCTCCTCCAGGCGGCTAGGCTAGTGGCTCACGTGTCAAACTCCTAACCAGTCCCGATCAATGAGCATTTAGTGAGGGCCAGATACATACATGGTCACTGCCATGCTCAGCAACTTAGTCCTGCTCCTAGAACAGGAATGGATGAGCTAACCTTGTTGCTAAAGATTGAAATGTGTGCCTCTCAATGTGTGCCTTGGGGACGTCATCCCCCCAAGGGGATGGTATGGGGAGCTGAGGTCTGGATGACTTGAGGACAGCGTCAAGAGAAGGCAGCCATCTGCAAGCCTGGAAAGCAGCACTCACCAGAACCCAAGCACGCAGGCCCCTTGACCTCAGACTCCCAGCCTCCAGGACTGTGAGGAAGTTAATTTCTGTAGTTGAAGCCCCCCATCTAGGGTACTTTGTTAAAGCAGCCCGAGCTGACAGAGACCCCAGTGGGAAGAGCTGCTGTTTCTCTCCCAAAATATCACCCTCCTCTTCCATGTGCGGCGAAGCAGGGCCTCTGCTGCTCCACCAGCAGATGTTGGCAGAGGAAGTCCTCAGGTGCGCTGTGGCCTCCTAGATGACTTCTCAGCTGCCCTGGTGCAGGGGAAAGAGCTTTGGGAGCTCCGTGGTGCACCCCACCCCCCACAAGCCTCGGGCCATCTTAGTGCCAGAGACCCCCCTGACCCTCATCTGTCTCCAGTACTCAGCTCAGAAGGGCAACCATCACCTGAAAGACCTTCCAGAATCATCCACTTGTTGGTCTCTTCCCCTTCCATCCAGCTCTCCTTAACGTCCAGCCTTGTTCCCACCTGTTCTGCTGGTTGCTGCCCTCAGAGCCCACAGCAAAGCTTCCCAACGTGGCGTCTGGAGTGAATCGAGGTGTGTGGGTTAGTTCAGTGCAAGTGGACAGTGGAGGGGGCTTTTCTAGCTTCCTGGCCTTCCGCCACTTACCCTTTGGGCTTTCCCGTGTGTGACCATTTCCTGTTTGTGCTCTCATTTGAAAATGAGCCGGCTGTCCAGGTGAGGAAGACAGGGGGCCCAGACGGAGAGCTGGGGCAGAGCTGGCCCACGGAGGCTGCCCCTGCAGTGCACCTCTCACACCACCTGCCAGAGCTGGGGCAGGGAGGGGAGGAGGGGAAGGTGGAGGCTGGCTGAAGGAGGCAGGCAGCTCTCCAGCGCACCCCAGCAGCCTGCAGTCCCCACAGCCTGCAAACACAAACAACCTTTCACAAGTACTTGGAAGGAAAAAAAAAAAAAAAACTTCAAAATTCCAGTTTGAGGCTGATACCCCAAACCTGGTGGGTACAGTGGCCCTTGATCCCCAGACTGGTGGGATGGGGCCAGAGGGGTCAATCCCTTAGGAAAGCCTGGGACCCGGGAACAAAGCTGGCGGGAGGGGTGGGGTTACGTTCCCTCTCTAGTTTGATTCCATCCACCAGCAAAACTTGGGGACACAGGGCCCAGAGGTGGGGCGGGAGGAACCCTTGGCACAGTAGAAACTCCAGCAGCCTGGTTCCCGTGGTGCTCCTGGTGCTGCCTCCCCAGAAAGTTTGGCATTTGAAGAAATCAAATTGTCTAATTAAAATTTAACAATCTCTTCTCAGGTTCCATTGCTGCTGAGACACTGCTGTCTTAAACACATCATTTTCCCTTTTTTTCTGAAACTTGAAGCATTTCAATGAAGAAGAAGGGGTGGGGAGGGGAGTACTTTGCATTTGCATCTCAAAAGCAGCTTGTGGAGTGCTGGCACGGGCGGGGACTGGGGAGGGAGTGCGCAAGGGGCTCCTCCTCAAGGCCCAGGAATTCCTGCTGCCCCTGCTCCTCCACAGAGGGGTCCAAATTTGGGGGTGGGCACCTCCCGTGCCTCCTGCAGCTCCAGCAAGAGTGGGATCCAAAGGAGGGGGCGGGAAGGAGCCTCCAATCCTTCCTACAACAAAGGGAAACCCGAAGTCTTTAACTAATGCCCTGGAAGGAGAGATGGATGCTATCATCTCCAGGCTGACCCTTTCCTCACCCCTGACTCTTCCTTGGCCTCCCAGGCCCAAACAGGAAAGGTGAGTCAGGTGGTGAGGCCCTGAGTCTGGCCCAGGTGCCAGTGGTCATTCTTAGGGGAAGAAACACTTGCTTTTGCCCAGGGGTGGGAAAGGGCCCAGGTAAGGTCCTGGACCTACAAATTCCTAGGGCTCAGGCATGGAGGGGGGTATCTGTTACCTCCTGGACTCCCTCCATTGTTCTTGCTTTTCTCCACCCAGAGCCTCTGGGCAGCTGTGGGGGATCAGGTTTGGACTATTTAAAGAGACCTAGGCTAGTGGGGAAGGAGGGGGTGTGGTCCTAAGAACCAGGGGTGGCAGGCACCTGCTCCAAGCTTCCTCACTGCTCCCTGGAGCTAAACCTGGCCAGGCTGCCCCTTGCCTCCTGCCTCACAGCAGAGAGGAGCTGCCCTCGGGCACTCACTCAACTTCCTGTTCCCAGAGCCACAAAGCCACCAGCCTAAGTACCACTTGCTGCTCTCCCCTCCTGGGTTCCCAAGTCTCTACCCCTAACCAGGCCCAATCCTTCCACGGAGGCTCACGTTCCCATTGTCCCAGCTGACCTCGTCCTCCTGGGACCCTCCAGGACAAGCCCTTCTCCAGGGAAGCCTTCCCGAGGCTCCAGCCCTGAGCCATCGTCTGGCGGACTACGTTCACAGCCCCTGTGCTCCTTAGTGGCCCTCATCAGAGCGTAATTAAGTCACTTGTCTAATTATTTGTTTAGTGTCGGTTCTTCTTGCCAACCTGGGAGCTACACCCGTGTAAGGATAACACTTATGTTGTCTTTTATTTTCCTGGCCTTCTCAATTTCCAGCATGGTGGTGGCCATGGTGAGTAAATGTCAAGGAGGCACTCATGGGAGCCAGAACCTCACTCAGGTCGAGAGGAGCCAGGCCCAGGGTCTTCTTCTGCCCTGGTTGTTATTCCTCCCCCAGATCCTTCTGGAGGGGTGCCAGTAGCCTCCCCCAAGATCTCTCTCTGGCCCTCTGGGCCTGGGTCACAGAGTTGGATACCCAACTGTTTGGGGTCCATAGAGGGAATTTTCCAGTGGGGTGCACAGAGTTGCAAGCCACTGAAAGAGAGAATGCACATATGTGAAGGGGATTGAATATAGGCATGTGGGGAGGTGGGGAGACGTCAGTTCTGTGGGAAGAGGTGCAGAGAGCCTGTGGGGATGGCTTCTGGGCTCCCAGAAGGCCTGGGGGGGACAGCAGTTCACAGTGTCTAGATGAGGACCCCACGGAGGGAGTGACATCCCAGCAGGCCAAGGCGGCTGGAGCTGTTTCTCACACAGCACAAGCATCGGCCTGAATGTCGCGGAGACAGGGTGGGTCCCAAGAGATGAGAGCAGAGCATGATTGGGGCCTTCCCAGTCCTCATGCTGCCATGTTTCCCCCTCTTTCCAACATGGCCAGGTGCCCAGGCCCTGCCCAGGGGTCCCTGGGAATATGAAGTGTCCCAAGAGGCCAGGACCAAGGAGGACTGCAGGGCTAGCTCAGGGCTGGCCCCCTCTCCCTCTTCAGAGTAGAGTGAGGCAGGGTCTGGAGACCCAGATAATGCAAGAAAGGAGTCTGCCTGACAGCCCCATCCCTGTGCATTTTGAAGGCTCCGTAAAAATGTCTCTTCACGAACTGTCAAAGTGTCACAAATTAATTAACTGTTAGCTGGGAGTGACTCAGTGTGGGGAGGGGGCGGGGAGCCAAGGCTCCAGTACTGCTCAGCTAAGCGGGCTGGTGGTGCTATTCTCTCCCTGCGTGTGCTGCCTGCTGATTAAAAATCCTTGCAGCTCAACCCCGCGCAAGGGACAGGGCAGATAGCTGGGGCAGCTCACGTGCAGAGCAGAAAATTGGCAGGTGGGAAGCAGGGTGGAGGGCGTGGGGCCCGGGGCCTGGGGCCCCCTCCCCAAGGAAGGAAACACAGTGGGGAGAAGGAGGCCTCTACAAATTGCTCAGATCTAAATTCAGAAAGGAGCCCACAGGCTGGCACTGGGTTTTCCCCCCTTCCTTTCTCTTTTTTCCCCTTTGCAACTCCCCCTTCCCCCTCAGGATGACAAGAATTGGGAAGTTGAGCTGGGTTTGCCCTGAGCACTGGGTCACAGAGCCCAGGAGGCAGGTACACTTAGCCAGACTCACCAGCAGGAGCCCGGAGAGGAGGGAGGGTGGGTCTCAGACCAGCCTCCTTGACCTTTACTTTAATTTCAGGAAAGAATTGAGAAAACATGCTCTTGAAAGCCAAGAGGGAGACAAATCCTGAACCTTATTGCTCTGGAAGGAGGAAAAACAGTCCTTGCTATTTGGCAGAAAATGGCTTCGCTTTATGAAAAGACACCCCTGTTCGTGAAAACAAGCGGCGGGTGAGTCCGAATAAGAGCCAGCACCCACCATCCCGCCACTGGGAGCCCTGGGGTCCCATGCCTGCCCCCCACCAACCCTTCAGTGCCGCAGGCTGGCACTGGGGACTGTGGGGACACTACTTTTGCAGGAAGGAGAATGGAGCTCTTTCCCCGATGCAGGGTGAGGGAAAGGGGGCAGCAAGGTCTAACTTTATGACTCCTGCCCAAAGACCAACTGAAGGTAAAACCTCACTGCCAGGATGCAGTCAATAAGATCCAGATTGTGGAAAAATATAATAAGAGAAACTTGAATGCCGAATCGGCCAATGTAATGTGGGGAACTTACTTGAATCCCAATTCAGAGAAATCAGCCTTTTAAAGATCCCTGATGTTTCACCAGACCGCTGACAATCTGAAGGGTGGATTCCGATGCCAGGAAGGGTTCTAGAGTGTGGCAGTGGTGTTCTGGCTCATTTTTGTAGGGCCCAGATCGGGTTGCGATACACAGCCAAGTATTTACAGACGAAATTCTTTGATGTCTGGGGTCTCTTTGAAACGAACACAATGAGTTTATGGATGACTCAAAATGGGCCACACGCTGGTCGTGGTAGAAGCTGGGTGATGTCCTAGCCTTGGGTCCTCCCTTTCCCAGAGGATGGTGGCTCAGCTAGCAAGATCTAAGGTGATAAGGGACAAAGGGAATACCTGCCAAGCTCCTACTCCGAGCTTGTCACTGTGTGAAGCGCTGTGCACAGACCGTTTCCCTTCGTCCGCACCACAACCCTGTGAGACACAACATGGTTTCTGGTCCTCAGACGAAGAAAGAGGAAGAGAGAGGGGAGAAACTGGCCCGAGTTCAGCCAAGCAGGTTAGAGATACAGATCCCTCTGCCCGCAGAACCTACAGACATGGTTCCTTCAAGGGCATGACCAGGCTCTCACCCCAACAAGCTGTTGGGTCTCAGACTGTGTCTGCAGGGCCCCAGAGGAACGGCTCACAACCTTACAAAGAGGGACATGGCGGTCCGGGCCACACGGAACTTTGCTCAGAGTTCCAAGTGCCCTCAGACTACCAATGTTTTCCAGAAAACACCACCTCGAGAGTCTCTAGGGCATTGGGCTTCTCGGCCCCAGTAAGCTCCTAAAAGGACGGGACAGGCTGGATTTCAGGTAAGAGCAGCAGAGAGTGTGGCCAAGAACAGAGGTCATCCCAGGGGCTGTCTCTGGGCTCACCGCTTCAGGCCAGTCCAGGGCAGGCTGGGGTCATGGACAGAGCCCAATTTCCTCTCCCACACAATGGAAGAGGCAGGAAGGCAGCCACAGCGATGCGCAGAGTCCTCATGGCCTGCTCTGTGCCCACCAGCACTGCGCTCCCTTTCCCCATCCCATCCCTGACCCCCACATATGAGGCTTTCCCAAGCAGCAATGACCAGAATCCAAAGAGGAATAGCTTCTTTCCAACCCGGGAATTGAAAAGAGTCAATGCAGCCTGTTAGTTTTTTTTTTTTTTTTAATCAGACAGACAGATCTGGCTTTTAATCTCACCACCAACACTTGCTAGAGGTGCAGCCTTGACAACGCAATCACTCTGGGCCTCAATCTTCTCACCTGTAAAACGGACAAAACTCCCTCCTCACTGGAGTGGCTGGGAAATTAGCTCAGAAAATGCAAATGAAGGGGCCAGTAGGTGGCAAATGCCCAATAAATGGCAGTTAATATGCTGATGACAGATGCTAGGGCCACCAGAGAGGTGGGGTTGAGCCGTGGGACAGGGTCCAGGCAATACACCAGGGCTGTGATGAGGGGTGCTAGGGGCAGGAGACCCCAATTCCTCTGTGGCCTCTCTCTGAACAATACAGAGAAACTCCAGCCATATAACACATGAAGTTCCCACCAACCAGCCTCGAGATGTTGTGGGTGCCTGGTAGGTGACTTTGGGTAAAGTCTTCTCAGCCTGTGCTATGTGGATTTACAGCAAACTTGACCCTTCCCTCTGACTCTTTGAGAAAGAGAAACCCTACTTGGCCTGTAGCCTTCCTAGTCAACTCTGAGTCTGCCCCAGCCACGAGATGCCTCTGTTCCTAAAGGTGGGGGTGAGCCAGGCACGCAGAGAGACCTGGCAGACTCTCTGAGGTTCCCGAGCAGCCATCAACCCTGGATCATCTTGTCTTAAATGTGCAGACGTCCGACCTGCAGAAGGATAATCTAGTTCCCTTGGCTGAGCCACTTCTCCAATCCTCAATTTAATAATTAACAATAATTTAATAATGAGAGCAGACATCCCCAATTTCAGCAAGAGGTAGGAGAACTGCATAAAATGGTGTGTTTCAAAGTGTCTTGCAAACTCTAAAGTCTTATGAAAATGTTAGTGTGTTATGATCACCTCCACGGAGACCTTTCTCTGGTTATCTGGAAACTGATCATACCTACATTCTCATTAAAAAGCCTTGGTGCTTGCTACCATCTGATTGCTGTTTGCATATGTTCTTTGGTACCTGCTTTGCTCAGTGTCTGCCCCATCTCTCTGAGTGTCCATGAGGCCGGATGGGCAAAAGGTGTCTTAATCCTGTGTACATCCTCAGCAACTTCTGGGAAGCCTACCAGCTTAGCTGGAGTTAATGAGCATCTGCGGCACGGGTGGGCATTGACACAGCCATGCTGCTATGAACAGCTCTAAACAGGGGGAGACTACTTTCCCCCTGGGGTTACTGTGAAGGTTAAATGAGGTATATCAAGCCCTTAGCATCGTCTCTGGCCCAGAGATGATGCCATTATTTCTATTCTCTTGATAACTGACCTGGAAAAATGTAGAGAATTGAATTCCACTCCTGGAAGAAACCTTCAATCTAATCTTTCACTTTACAGAATAAAAAACTAAGATGCAGAAAAGTGAAAGGAACCATCCAAGTTCCCAGAGCCAGTTGCTTTCACTACCAAGATGGCGGTCAAGGTTTCTAGGCAGCACCCCACACTTTACACAGCTCTCTACGCTCTCCCCCTGGCTGGCAGACCTGACCCAATGAGGGCAGGTATTAGCTTCCCCTGTGGTCATTATCATGTCCTCAGCAGCCACATCTTCAAAGATAGGAAGTCAGCTCAAGGAGGACAATTCTGGGGGCTCCGTGGGTATCTCTCCTGAGTCCTCCCACCGCACCCCGACATCATCCAACTTGTGTACACACATCTCTCCCACACCATCCTGCTCAGAGATGGACATGTGCCATCAGTCCTTCCAAGGGCTGCCTTCCAAGCCTGATACTTGCATTCCTTTGGATATCGGTGAGGCTGTGCACAGAGCAGGGTACAAAGTCGTGCATGGCCGCCACATGCAGGGAGTAGCCCTGTACCTGCTAGGTCTCTTCATGGGCTGCTGCTTCCCAAAACCATGTTTCTAGGAGGCGTCCATCCCCTTCTTCTCCAGGAACCTGGGGAAAGGACTGAGCATCTGGGTTTGTGGCTCTGCAGCCTGGCGGCGGCAGTGATGGAAACAAGAGCAGAGGCCAATTACCCACACCCAGGACAGCCCCACTCCACGCCAAGCTGGCAGGATTGCTGCTCAGCCAAAGGCAGGTGGATGGGCCCGGGGATCTGCTCACCTCAGGCCATCTCTGGATACCTCTGACCCAGAGAACCCCTGTGGGTGTGGGGAAGTGGGGAGAGGAGGAAAGGTGAGCCCCACTGGAGAAGGTGGCTGTTGGGAGCATCACTAAGGAAATGCCTCTGGCTGGAGCTCTCAACCTGGCTTCCAATCCAGAGAACTTCTGAGGCAGAACATAAACACTTCAGTCTTTTCCTGGGACTCCTGGGACACAGATGAGCTAAGTTTTCGGAGCCCGTCATGGCAAACAACATAATGTCGCTAATCAAACTTCCTGTGCGCCCACCCAATTTGATAAATCAGCCTTTTGATGCACTAAGTGAAGATGAATTAGGAGTAATGAGGCTGTGACAGCTCCCTGAGGCACAGGCTGACGGGGAGCTGTGATGACTGAGGCAGGAGGGCGGGGGGAGCTCCTCGCAAGGATCAGCTCAGCTCGAGCTGCCAGGTTTGTGCAAATAACCCACCGATGCTGGGGCACCTCGGCTTCCCACTCCCCCCACAAATCCCGTGCTACATACACACACACACACACACACACACACAGTCACCATCTGAGAAGTGTAAGCTGGTATGTTGGCTACCTTCCTACAAAGAACGACACACCGTAACCCTCAAACCAGTAGCAACTTGGGGCAAGTCAGAACGTGGAACCGATGGCATTTTGTTGCACAGGAGAAGTGGAGGCTGACAAGGGCAGCAGGCGGTGAAAACCTCGCGGGCAAGGCTGCCTGCCACTAAAGCCCCCGCCAGCCCAGCCGCAGAGACGCGGTACTGCTCAGCTAATCCCTTCCTATCAGAAGTGGTGAACTGGCAGCCTGTGAGCCACGTGGAACTTGCAGATTCGTTTCGTTGGGCTCATAAAGAGAACACTGTTGAAAAATTGCAGTTTATTACTAATATTTCTAATTTGGAGATCTTAAAATAGATCTCTAGCTTCTCTTATAAAAGGAATCACGAGATTTTGGAAATAGCAGGTTTGCATTCTTACGAGGAAACAGCAGGCTGGGTCAAGTAGAGGCAGCCCCCTTAAAACAGGGCACGCACGCATTGAGTGAAGAAGGCCGAGGCCCTCCCCAATTAGAGGAGGGCCCAGCTTAAGGGGAAGGGGCTGTGTCTATACTCCAAGAATGGAAGGAAAGAAGTAAAAGGAGCTAACCTCCACCCTGGGCTTCCCATCCTCTACGTTCTCCCCAGGTGCCCGAGCACACAAGGGGCAAAGCCCCACACCTCTGGCAGAAGTCCCTGTCCCCTGTCGCTATGTCCAGCCTCAGCCAGCTGGGGCTGGCTCAAGTTCTCAAATGTTCTCAAGTTTGCCACCGTCCCCACTAATCCTTAGAGCCCGCGCTCAGTGGGTTTCACTGTTTATATTTCCTGCCAGGCCCCAGAACATATTTGAGTCCCATAACAGGCCCCAGAACATATTTGAGTCCCATAACAGAATCCAGGGTAGCAGAGCTGCTGATATACTGTTGAACTACAAAGGCTGAGTCTGAACGATGCTCTAGTACCCTCTTACTGAATTCAATGCTCACTGTCAAGGCTGGTGGTGGCAGGAAGATGGGCACTCAGAGCTTGGAAAGGCTTCTGGAAACACAGGTAAGTTATGAGCAAAGCAAAATTTTCTCTAACCCTCCCAAGCCATGCCTGGAGACTTTAGCCCTCTCTCCTGAGGCTGCGGTCCTACTGTTTCTGAAGCACAGCCTCTCTTAGGAGCCTTTCTGCCAGCTGATGTTCAAAGTGACACAGTAAAAACAAATATCTCTCCCCAAAGGTTGCCTTCGCTCTAGCCTTTCTATGATTGATCCTCTAATTATATTTGTGGTCCAGGAAGTACTAATCTCTTCAACAACCAGAGTGTTTGCCACAGGTTGAAACAAAACATCCCATCTTCCTGGCATGAGAGATAAAGCGGGGTCTGGAATTTTCTGCATGCACCAGTCTGAGAGGCAGAGCCGCTGGGGACCTGGGAGAGGTGGCCTGCTGGTCTTGGCTGCCTTCCTTACTCTGGAAGACCAGCATCCTATTCCTTCCTAATCTATTATTCTAACACTCCAAGGTTGACTTGATGGAGGGGAGGCCCAAGGATCCTGCCCCTCCAGAATGGATGGTGGTGACACTGAAGAGGTGGACCCTGCTGCCTCAGGTTCCTTCAGCTTCCATTTCAGAGAATAGCATCTTGAGTCCTTCAAGAGGATAATGCTCAGTGGTCTCTGCCTCTTCCAAATTCCCTTCTCATTCATCATCTCCAAGGCCACCTCCTCCAAGAAATCTTCCAGGATCTTCTTCTAAGTTGTTTATTCCTCTTCAGTCTCAGGGCACACAGATTGCTCTTCCTGGTGCTTCTGGTACATCTGTCTCTTCCCCACTCTGTGCTCTTTTATGGCAAAGTCTGTGCCTTCTTTCTCTTTTGCTGCTCCAGCAACTGGTACTCGCCAGGTGTTGTGTGGGAGCTTAGGAAATGACAACTAGGTGAAAATCAAAGATCATGCACCTGAAAAGCTCTCCAATGTCCTCCACTCTGCTGGCACATAGAATGAACCATCACCCTCCAATGCTCTTATCAGGAAGGGCCTTCGCTGATGTCCATAGCACACAGCATGCTTGATCCATGAAGCTGGGCTTGGCCTCCTCTCCCGGCACACCTGGAGAGCCACGTACCCACCGGGCAGTTAAACCAGCTGCCAGGTCTGCTCATGCTAGCTGCTCTTCTAACTGCCATTCATCTCATCCACCATTTCAGGAACAATGAAATATGAATGCAAAATCAGTGGGGCACCTGGGGGCTTCAGTCAACTGAGCAGCTGTCTTCAGCTCAGGTCATGATCCTGACGTCTTAGGATCAAGCCCCATGTCCTGCTCCCTGCCCAGCAGGGAGTCTACTCCCTCTCCTGCTCCTCCTGCTTGTGCTCACTTTCTCCCCCCACCAAATAAATAACTAGAATCTTAAAAAGAAATAGAAATCAAAATAGTGATTGCATAATGATGGTGGAATGCATTGGGGAAATTTTTTTTTTTTTTAAAGATTTTATTTGACAGAGAGAGAGATCACAGTAGGCAGAGAGACAGGCAAAGAGAGAGGGGGGAAGCAGGCTCCTTGCTGAGCAGAGAACCCGATGCGGGGCTCGATCCCAGGACCCTGAGATCATGACCTGAGCCGAAGGCAGAGGCTTAACCCACTGAGCCACCCAGGCACCCCCGGGAAATTTTTTTATAAAGGAAAATGACTAGAAAAAAAAATCCCGCCTAGTTCTATGTAAATGAGATCTCTAAAAGTTCTGAAAATCTGAAAACTTGGGAAACAAGTTTCCATCTCTGCTCTACTTTATAAAGTAGAAGTGAAAACACCAGAGGTCGTTATAGCAAGACTTATGCAAATAAGTGGAGCCAGACTCACATCAGAGGGCTCTACTCAAAGAAAAGACCAAAGATACACACAAAAGTTTGGTAAATGGATGAACATGAATGTTTTAAGGAAATTAAATGTCTGAAGTATCATTTTAAAATGTATCCTCTCTTAAATGAGTTACTTTCACTGGTCACTCAACCGTGCTGGACAAGAAAGCCTCTGCTGTATGGTCTGACCAGTGTGTTAGCTTTGTGTGTCTCTTTTTAGCCTCCCTACATGGCCCCTGAGAAAATGATACTTGGACTTGGACATCCATAACCCGCATGGCTACCCTTCGCATTCCAAAGGCCACCTGCAAACGGGGGCCGATGGAGACTGCTGCGTCATTCAGCATGCTTGCTGAGCCCCTTGCAGATATGGTGCCAATTGGGAATGGGGGTACGGCATTAAACAGGGGACACCCCCTCGTTCTCGGGCAGTCTACCAGCTAGATGGAGTGACTGGCCCCACAGCTAAGGCTCAGACATGAGCACGAGCTGGACAGTGTGAGACAGAAAGAGGACGCTTCTTCAGAGGGGAGGTGACAAGACTAATGTGACCCACGGGACATATGAGCTGCCAGTCACTTTTGTACCTGAATGAGATCTTTCATCCCACTAGGCAGAATTTTGTGCAGAAGCAAAGGCTCTGGACATCTAGGGAAACGTAACAAAGTGGAAATATTTGAAAGCAAGGCTGTACAACCCAGTGCTGCCCACTCCACGACTAATGCTGAAAACAGGTGCCACACATTCAACAAATACCTGGCCAGTAGTCTTCCAAAGTCTCCATGTCGTGAAAAACAAGCAGACACTGAAGAAGCATCCCAGATCAGAGGGGACTAAAGACACAGGACAACTAAACGCAACACAGGATCCTAGATCCCGAACCTAAAAAAGGGCATTTGTAGAAGAACTGGCAAAATGCAACTCAATCCTCTTCTTTCGTTAATAATACAGAAGCAATGCTACTTTCCAAGTTTTGAGAGTTATACTCCGGTTAGGTAAAAAGTTAGCATCAGGGGCAGCTAGTGAATGGCAGACAGGACTCTCTGAACAACTTCAGCACATCTTCTGTAAGTCTAAGAGTATCTCCAACAGGCACCAGGTGTGGTCAGGTAGGAGGCACCTCCCGTCCACAGGTGTCTAAGTGAAGGGGCTGGGCTACAGCTCCCGTCTTCGGGTGAAGATGCTGGAACTCCTCCTCCCAGGCAAAGAGGAGGTTCCCCTGGCTCCTCTGTCCTCCAGAGATGGAGCACAGGCCGAGCATCAGGTATGTGTCAAACTCCTGAAACAAGGGGCAGGAGGTGCAGAAGGAAGGGCTGAGTCGGATCTGCCCCATGATTTAGTGTTTAGTGTTGGTCATTTTAGTCACCCACTGTGTCCTGAGCACAGTGACACTCCTTATGTAGGGGTCCTCCTTTATTCTGATGGCATCCCCATTTCTCTGAGGGCCAGAGAGGGACCCAGCTCATAGGTAGCAGAAGCAGGACTCCAGCCAAACGCTGCCAGTCCCCAGAGCCAGTGCTGCAATAACAAAAATAGTAATAGTTGTAGTAGCTACTGCTCACTGATGAGTCACTGCATACTGGACACTGCCGTACACTTCACACGGCTCCTTGCCAATTTTGAACACAGCTGTAAAAGGGGAGCATTGCTAAGGGAGCCCTCATTGCAGACAGAGGTGAGGCTGAGTGCAGTTCCTATCTTAGTGGGGTTGCAGATACACGGACCACAAAGCTTGAGTATGTCCACTCGCAGAGCCACTCCTTCCCACGGGGCTGCGAGACCCCCACACGCATGACAGCCTTAGACTTTCTTCCTGCATCACTGCCAAGCCTCACGGCAGTACAGTAACCCCATTGTGCAATGCAGGTTGACACAAGGAGTTGTGAGAACAGGAAGAGCCCGTCGTGTATATCATGCTAATGTGTGCAGATGTCGTGCTGCCTGTCCTTGAATAAAGGGCCACACGTTCCCACCTGCAGTTCTGCTGCAAATCTCCAAGAACACAACTAGTCAACAGCAGATCTGGGCCGCTCTGGCTTTCCCCAGCCCTCCTCCTTCTGCCACCTCCAAAGGTAGGCGCCACTGGTAATGTCCCATCAGTCTGGAAGAAGCCCTACTGAGATGTGGAATTGTGCAGGGACCATTTAGGAACCTGGTGTTTGCGGCAATGACAGTGACTCTGCCCCCCGAGGCCAGACATTTCCTCTTGTTTCCAAAGTGGAAGTTCATAGGAAACCAAGCACATGTCCCCATCTGCCTGCCCTGCCTGCTCTATGCAGACGGGCTGGTGTCACAGAAGCCCTAACCGGCCACCTCTGCTCACCACTGTAGCTATTACTTGAGCGGGGCTGGGGCTGGCCCAGGAAGCCAGCCGAGGCTCAAATGCTGAGTGTACACAGGAGCCCTCAGAGCACATGCAAACCGATCCTGCAGCATTTCCCAGTCCTGCTCCAACCAAGAGATATAAAGAGAGCAGCAGCCACAAACCCTGGGCCTGGGCTGAGGCATGAGCTGAGAGGGGGTGAGACCCACTGCCTCGCTCAGCAGCATTCTGCTCCCCACTGTCCCCCACTGTCCCACCACTGCCACACTGGCAGCTACCCAGGCTCTGGGATGCTGTTTCTTAAAACCATAAAATCCCCTCCACTCCTGTGCCTTTCTAGGGCCTGTGCCCTCAGGTTGCCTATGGTGTTCATGATTCCTGGCCCATCCCTGTTGCGCAGAATGCCTGCTGTGGGGGGAGGTACATGGCTGGGAGAACAAGAGAAAGCAAACTTCAGCATGTGACCATGCTTCTGTTTCATCATCTGAGAAAAAAGGCTGAGAAACAACAGCATGCCTCGTCCCAGCACTCAGAGCGCACAGGACCGGGCAGCCAGCCAGGGCATGTGGGCTCCATGGGCAACAGGGACGCAGGCAGAGCTCTGGGGTTGAGCATGACCCCACGACAAGATGCAGAGACACAGAGGCGTGCAGGGAAAGAGCTCTGGCCCAGCTCTGCCCCACATTCATGGCTGGGTGACCTCCCA
The DNA here is from genome assembly GCF_964662115.1 of Mustela nivalis. Classification (NCBI taxonomy): domain Eukaryota; kingdom Metazoa; phylum Chordata; class Mammalia; order Carnivora; family Mustelidae; genus Mustela; species Mustela nivalis. Next base: position 17,640,120 of record NC_139028.1, read on the forward strand.
ACAGGTTACTTCCCACCTCGGGACCTTGGTTTCCTTTTTCTAATGAATGCGCCACAGGTTTTGCAACACCCCCCCACCAGCTGCCCGCCCTGAGGGGCCAAGGGTGGAAATTGGGTGCTCTGCTCCTGACACTCAAGGAATCCTCCCCAGTCAGGGTGGGGACAACTGTATGCTGCAGCTACGACATGTTAAAGCAGATATTCACGATTGTGAAGAGGGTAGGACCCCACTAAAGGATCCAAGGGGTCTCAGGAGATTGGGCCTAGCAATGGAGTACATGCTCAGAGGACCTCCGGGATGGGAAGCCACCGTCACTCTGTGAGATGGAGCCGGGAGACAAAGTTGGTGGGTGAGTCACCAGGGATAACGAGCTTTGAGACAGGAAGACTCCGACACTTTCTGACACCGTTTCCAAGCCCTGATGAGACTAGCCACGCACTTAACCCCCAAGGGAAGCCCAGAGCCATGGGGAAGGAGGTCTAGCTTCGATCTGGGGCAGCCCAGCCTTGGAGGCAGCTGGCTTCCAGTTCCCACCCCAGCCCCGAAGAGCTGAGGCTGGAAACTGTGCCCCACGCTCCGGGGGATCTCCCTGGCTATTTTTGGAAGCACAGGGACTCCTGGTACCCCGCTCAGAGCTGCTCCCCACTCTAATAAGCCCAGGAGTCCCTGCCACAACATTTTCTCCTCGAAAGGAGCTGCTGTCTCTGTAAATGAGTGGGATGCTTTCTTGGCAGCAGCAGCAATCACGCCCCGAGTCCCAGCCCCAGCCAAGGGAGAAGGAACCAGGGGCAGGCAGAACCAGGGTGGGCTGGCATTGCTGACTGTCTCCACCTAAGGGCAAGGGCAATGCCGCTGCCCTGTGCCCTCCTCCAGCCCAGTCATGCTTCCTGGAGAGGCCTGGGCTCTCTTCCTTCTGGTTCTCCTGCCATGAGGAATGTTGACCAGAGGCTGGTAGCTCTCCCTGGCCCCTGCAGAGGAGCTGTGCTGAGCTCGGCCTGGGCCATGACACAGCCCCGCAGGCCTGGAACCCAGGCTTCTCTCCTCCTACTGTCCTCTCTGCCCCTTCCTGACCAGTCTGCACTTGCCTTCCAAGCCTGCCTCCCAAAGCCACAGCCCCAGGCTCCTCTCATGGTCTTGTCCAGAACTCCCTTCAACAACTTGCCTGAAGTATATAGTCTAAGCCTTTTGCCCCTTCCCTTTGACCTTCCTAAATGACCCCTGCTGCTCTTTTGTGGAGAGCCTATACTCCAGCTAGAGCTGATCTGTCCTGTGGCTTCCCCCCCACCTTTTCCCTCTGCCTCATCCTCTCTATTTCCTGATCTTTGAATGTCACCTTTTCCCCACCTGCCCTCTTTCTCAGCTGTCCAAATCCTACCAACCCTTCACGGGGCAAATCCTACCTCCTAGAAGAAGGCTTCCCTTACTGCAGGAGCTCGTGGGATCTCTTCCCTCTGCACTACCAGAGTTTAACAAGTTGATGTCTGTAGCTGGTGTTCATTATAGAGCTGAGGAGCATCGGAGATCCCCAGGAAAGGTGGACAGGTGAGAAAGGAAGTGTTCCACCTTCACTGGGTGTGGGCACCTGGGCAATGCAAGTGAGCTGTGAACTGAAGGTTGCAGGTGTCCCTCCAAGAGACCCAGAGCACAGTGTGCTCAAGGCGGGTATGGAAAAGCATCGTGTTTCTCCCACTGAGCGCCCAGCAGTAGTAAGTGCTCAGCAAAACTGGCCGAATGAATACATGTTGTGCTGGCAAGTGACACTGTGACATGGAACTGACGGTGTCAGCAGGGGTCCCTCCCAGAAGGCTAGGTTGAGATCGGAAGCTGGAGCAGGAGCTGAAGGAAAAGCAGAATGAGCCGTAATGTCTGGCAAGTGAATGTACTCAGACAAGCCAGATGGGTCTTCCAAAAACCGAAGCCAGAGGGGCTGTGAGAGAAGTGAAAAGCCGCCCCACAGTCAGAGCTCAGTGGCTCGGTCTGTGTTAGTGAGCAGAGGTGCATTCCTGTGCAAGGGGAGCAGCCGTGCCCCGAGCTTATGCTCAGACTGGCACAGGTCCATTGGTTGCACTTTACACACTCCACGGTTAAAGAAAGGTTCATATTTTCAGGTGTACTTCTATCCCCCAGCCTCTAGCACCACCCCAGCCCCTGGGGCACCCTTAATAAATACAGTGCTTGTGGGTGATGGGCTGGGTGGGGCTGGAAAACTGGGGAGAACATATCCCACTGAAAGGAGGCCCCTTGGTCTATTGTGGCCATAAGAGAATGTCCCAGAACTTCCAGTGTATCAAAACAAGACTAAAATCTGAACTTTTATTTGTACTCCCCTTATTTTAAAATGTGGGCAACGAATGTATCACCATCACTGTTTGAGCCAAAGCAGCTGGATGGTTCAGACCCAGCTTGCGTCCTACCCACACATCATCTAAGATGCCAAAGCTAAACAAACAGTCACCATTTAAAGACATGTTGGGGTTTTCAAACATCTCAAAACAGCCCTCTGACCAAGGGGACAGGAGTTATTACCACTTCTTTAAGAGCTGAAAAACCAGGCCCAGAGAGGCTTACTAATTTTCCCAAGGTCAATCAGCTACTTAGCAGCTAAGGTGAGATCAGAGCTCACATCTCAACACATTCTCACAGGCTCTTTCCCTATACCCCACCTCCAGGCCCTAATGGACAGTAGAATCAAAGCGGCCATCATAACAGTCAGATACACAGGGACCCTGACATCAGCTAGCTCGTCACAGTGTCCCTAGAAGTGAAACAGACAAGCATCAACTAGATTGCTCCCCAAGCTGCACAAATGGAAGAGTTTTCTCGGGAGGCCTTAGAAGTTGAACTTCAATCACCAGAACAGGGATTCATAACCCTATTGTCAGTTCCAAGACGTGAGCCAATTTATAGACCCAGATACCTTGAAGGACGTGGAGGCTGGGTCCCCTTGAGGAAGAACCTTGCAACACTGCCAAAATATCATACTGTTTGTCTTTCTCCCAGCCTTCCCCCAAAGGATCAACAGCCTTTCACCAGGATGATTCTGCATGGGAGAATGGGAAATAATCAGACTTTTCAGGGATTAGCAGACACTGGCCCTGAACTGAATTGATTCCATCACCCTAGCCCCACCGGGGCTGGTAGGGGCCATGGACGTCACATGGTTAATGTGGTTTTGAGCTCACAATGGGTCCAATGGGTCCCTGAACCCCTCCTGTGGGTTCCAGAATGCACAGTTGGACCAGGCGTCCTCAGCAACTGGCAACCCCACCCCCCCCCACACACACAGCAAAGGACCAGCTGGATCCCTTTGAGCTGCTCAGAGAATATATCCAAACCTGAAAATAACGCACGGGGGTACCTAAGGCCCATCTGACTCTCTAGGGGACAGTCTTTTATTTACTGTTTACTACCCGTAAGGAACCCAGCCCTGTGAGAGACACTACAGAGAGAAAATTGGTAATACACAATGACTTCCACCCAGTAGGGAAGAGAATCCCAAACTTTATGACTTCATTGTCCTGTAAGACATTCATAAACTTCATCTCGATTGGCAATCTTATTCTAGCTGCTTTCTTCCTTCCACTGATATCTATCTATTTCTCGTATCCTCTTTTGAACCTGACTTTGTCATCTCTCTGGTTCCCTCACTAATGACTTAAATAAATCTTTGACATGTAATGGTTTGAGAAAGATGTTTTTAACCTTTTGAAAATTATTACTTTAACAGTGCTCAAAAAGTAAACCCCCACAGGGAAATTCAGCCACGGCGGGGGGATGGGTCAAGAGGCCGAGTGAACTCTGTTGGCTCATGGCTTCTCCCCACATTCAGCTCCCAGCCAGACCACGCACGTGGCTCCTGCTCAGCCCACCCGGAGGACAGTCTACACACTTCCTCCTCTAATGGTGACTCATGGCTCAGTCTGGGCTGCCGTGGCTGCACCACGGCCCTCACTGTGCCAGATGGCTGATTCCAGACCCCATGTGGGAGATGGGCACTTTCCAAGTAATGCAAAGCTTGACATCCTCTCCAGAAGTCATAGAGGAAGACCAGGGGAATCGCCCATGCCATCCGGGCAGCCTAGCGGCCAGCAGATCCTTTAGGTAAATAACTTCAAAAACAAACGGGAGAAATGGCAGCAGCTGCCAAGCCCCTCTCCTGGGCTCTCCACAAGATGAAATGAGCTTGTCCAACGGGGAGCAGGGGGCAGGGCCACTGGTGTGAAAGTTATGTGTGTGTGTGTCTTGGAGGATAGGGTGGGAGGTATGGCATGGGCTGAGCCAGGTCAACCTTGGCTCCCCAGGGTTCAACTCAAGCTGCACTTCTTCTGGAAGGCTCCCCTGACCATGTGGCATCCCGGTAGCTGCCCTTCTCTGAAAGAGCCCTTGTTGTGCACGGTACCTCAGGCCACACTTGATCATGCTGCTTACTCTATCAGGCATCAGGAGGCCTGGGTCTTCATTCTGGCGCTGCCTCCTGTTAGCTGTGTGACCTTGGGCATCACTTAACTTCTCATTCTCTAAAGCCAGTTTTCTCACCTATGAACTGCTTTCTCTACTTCATGGGACAGTAAGGATCAGATCCTAGGTTCGTATCCTGCCTCTGCACATACGATATCAATAAGGAGAGACATTGGGAAATCTACTTAATTGCTCTTGCTTCTTCTACTCCTATTTGAAAGAGGATGATGCTAATCACAGCACCTACCCCACTGGATTGTTGCAAAGATTAAGTGAGATACTGTGCTGAGTGATTATTTTGATGCCTGGCATAACAGAAGCACTCAATAAAGGCCAATTGAACTGAAAATGCCTTAGGCTGCAGGATGCTTATCAAATGAGGAGTTTTATCATTATGATCGACTATTATATTATTTTCTGAATATTTCAGATGTGTTACTTTTACCTCCTCGGGTAAGTGTCAAACTCATGGCATCAGTTCACAAATACTCACTGAATACCTTCCATGGGATGAAATGTAGACACTGAAATAGGGAGGACGTAGTCATTATCTTCCCAGAGATCAGAGCTCAGTGAGAGAGACAGGCACAGAGGTGATTAAAATGTCACATGATAGAGCTAACAGCACAGGAGAAGGTTGCCTAACCAAGCTGGAGCCTCCAAAGGCAAGCCTCTAGGACACATGCTTTAAAAAAATCCCCTCCCTGTTCTTCCAGGCCCTTATCCTCTGTTTCCAAGTCAGGGTTTTATGTAGACTAGAAGCTCAATATATATTTGGTGAATAAACATGGAGAATTGACTAACCTCTCTCTATCACCTAGGTCACCCAGAGTCCCTCTGGTGGGGTGAGGAGAGGAAGGCAAGCAATATTATCACAGCAGAAGCTGACACAGCCCCAACACCGGGCAGGGCATCTACACAGGGGCCAGTGACATGCTCAGACTGGTTGTATAGACCTCTCTTCCCGACGCTGCCTTCAACGTTGGATTAGCAACTAGAGAACAGCCTCCGTTGCAGTATTTATACAAAGAAATTGGCAAATGCTACCCAACAGGGTATCATTTTTTCCTTGGTGACCTGGTTGTTAGAATATTTACCAGCATACAACCATATGGATCTCTCACAAAAATCTACTTTATTGATGAAGAAATGAGGGTTCAGAAAGGTGAAGCAATTAGTTGCAAGTCACACCTAGAAGCTAGACTTAGGATTTGAATGTGTCTCACTCCAAAGCTCTGGACTTTCCTTCTGTTACTTATGGCTGCCTCCTTTCTGTCAGACCCTAGCAGGCTTGATCAGGAGCAGATTAGCACATCCTCTGTATCTTGTCCCGGCTAGAGGGGACAGCAGAAGAGCTTCACTGTCTACTCAATCTCCTTGGAAATAATCAGGACTCCCTAGACCCAGGCTGTGTTCCGTAGGAACCGCACAATATCTGCCCTGTTTATTAGCTGCTGGGGGCCCCCTTGTTCAGCTCCACCAGGAATGAATGAACCTATGGAAAGACGCTCAAAGTCACTAGTCATTAAAAATGCAAATCATGGGCGCCTGGGTGGCTCAGTCAGTTAAGCATCTGCCTTCAGTTCAGTTCATGATCCCAGGGTCCTGGAATTGAGGCCCGAACTGGGCTCCCTGCTCAGCTGGGAGTCTGCTTCTCCCTCTCTCTCTGCTCCTCCCCCTTCTTGTGTGTGCGCTCTCACTCTCTGTTGAATAAATAAATGAAATCTTAAAAAAAAAAAAAAAAGAAATGCAAATCAGTAAGATATCACCTCCCACCATGAGGAGAGCCTTTTAAAAATAGAAAGTAACAAGTGTTGACAAGGACTTGGAGAAATGGAAACCTGTGTGCTGCTGCTGGGAATGTTAAAGGATGGAACCACTGTGGAAAAATATGGAGGTTCCTAAACAAATCAAGACTAGAACCACCATATGATTCCACAGTACAACTTCTGGGTTTATAACCAAAAGAATGAAAAGCAGATCTTGGAGGTATTTGCACACTCGTGTTCATAGGAACTCAGGTATCCATCAAATGTGTGAATAATTTTTTTAAATGTGACCTATACATATAATGGGATATAATTCAGCCTTAAAAAGGCAGGAAATTCTGATGAATCTTGAGGACATTATGTGAAATGAAATCAGTCAATCCCCAAAAGAAAAGCACTGTATAATTCACTTATGTGAGGTGTATCAAGTGGTCAGACTCACAGAAACAGGAAGTGGGATGGTGGCTGCCAGGGCTAGGGGTTGGGGGGCGGGTGTGGAAGCAGAGTATGAGAGTTTAATCAGCATAGAGTTTCAGTGTTGCAAAAGGAGAAAGTTCTGGAATGTGTCACACAACAATGTGAATATACTTCATACTACTGAACTGTACACTTAGAAAATGGTCTAGGTGAGGGTGTGCCTAGTTGGCTCAGTTGGTTGAGTGACAAACTCTTGACCTCAGCTCAGGTCTTGATCTCAGGGTGGTGAGTTCAAGCTCCACCCTGGGCTCCATGCTGGAGTTAACAAAAAATTGTTAACTACAATGAGATACTACCTCACACCAGTCAGAACGACTAAAATTAATAAGTCAGGAAACAACTGATGTTGGCGAGGATGCGGAGAAACACGTACATTGTTGGTGGGAATGCAAGCTAGTGCAGCCACTCTGGAAAACAGCATGGAGGTTCCTCAAAATGTTGAAAATAGAGCTACCCTATAGAGCTACCAAAAAACTGAAATCTTGCCATTTGCAACAATGTAGATCGAACTAGAAGGCATTATGCTAAACAAAATAAATCAGAGAAAGACAATTATCATATGATCTCACTGATATGTGGAATTTAAGAAACCAAAGAGAGGATCATTGGGGAAGAGAGGAAAAAATAAAACAAGATGAAATCTGAGAGGGAGACAAACTGTAAAAGACTCTTAATCCTAGGAAATAAACTGAGGGTTGCTGAAGAAGAGGGAGGTGGGATGGAGTAACTGGGTGATGGGCATTAAGGAGGGCATGTGATGCAATGAGCACTGATATATAAGACTGACCTCTGAAACCAATAATACATTATATGTTAATCAATTGAATTTATTTTTTTTAAAGATTTTATTTATTTATTTGACAAAGAGAGATCACAAGTAGGCAGAGAGGCAGGCAGAGAGAGAGAGGAGGAAGCAGTCTCCCTGCCGAGCAGAGAGCCCGATGTGGGACTCCATCCCAGGACCCTGAGATCATGACCTGAGCCGAAGGCAGAGGCTTAACCCACTGAGCCACCCAGGAGCCCCTAATCAATTGAATTTAAATTTATGAAAAGGGAAAAAATGGTTAAGATAGCACATTTTATTATGTGTTTCTTACCATGATAAAAAAAAAAAAAAAAAAAAAAGGAAAGGAAATTAAGGTTGGCTTCCCAAAGAGTTTACCTCCTTCTCTCCATGAAAAGAAGAGACAGAACCTGGGGCTCACTGTGGGCCTTCACGGTCATCCCCTGAGCCCCTGAGCCCCTGAGAGGCAACTGCCTCTGTGCAAGCTGCTGGGCCAGGAGGTTGACCTCCTGTGATCTAACCAGCTCTGGAGGTGACCATCGTCCAAAATCCTCCCATGAAGAAACTGAGACTGTCAGTAATTTGTACCAGTCTCCAGAACTAAGTAGGATGGAGGTAACTAGTTTTATAAGAATTCTAAAAATGAGTGCACTCATTTGATCTAACAAATACACATCTGTGCCTACTATGTGCAAAGCAAACCCTGTGGGGTGATCTAAAGCTAGCTGGCTCCTTCCCCGGTCCCCCCAACCCCCGAAGCTTGTATGTGAGTAGGAGTGGCAGACAGTACTCTGAAGCTGTGGGAAAGGTCAAAGGAAGCTTCTTTTGCATCCTGGCTGGGCCACTTGCTTGGACCCATTCCTCCACCTCTGGGAGGCTCGGCTGCACCGTCCCCTCCGGAATGGAGATGGACTCTTCCCTGGTGGGTCTGGATTGTGGAAGGACCTGAGCCTACCACAGTGGGTGGCTTTATTTGATGAGCATTCACTGGATCATAAAAAGCCACCAGGCAACAGAAAGAAGGAGCATTCTCCCTTATAAAAAACAAAAACAAAAACAAAAACAAAAAACCCGTTCTCCTGTATAACGCTTCTCGGTGGATGGGGGTGTTTCTGTATGTTTCCGGGGAGGAAACTTGAGGATTAAGCTATAGGATTGAAAGAATTTCCACTGCCACCATTAGAACCAGCTCTCAGTAGGCTCTGGCTTCCCTGGCTCCAAAAGGCTCCTGCCCCTCCTCCAGGCTCAATAACCAGGTCCCCAAGGCCCCTCTGGAATCCCTACCATGCCCTCCATCCCCACCACCCCCTAGCACAAGGACCACAGCCACAGGGGGACATCTCTGGGACAAAAGCTCCATTTGCATCTTAATGACAAGGGACCTGAGGGAGAGGGATGCTTAGGGTATTGACTATGAATGAAATCACTTGCCCTGTAAAGCTAGCATTTTTCTGCTTTCTGCAGCTTCTGCCAGCACTGCCTCTGAGCTCAGTCTGCACCATGAAAGCCCAGTCTCAAAAGCACCTAATCTGGAAATTATGTGCTGGCCCGATGGCCACTCCCCAGGCTGATGATTTGAGACTGCTCCTGGTCACTACGAAGCGAGCAGTTCCATGCAGCTGACTGGCTGTGTCCCCTGGCTCTGCCTCATTAGAGCCAGGGCCAATTTCTGCCTCAGTCGTGGAAGCTGAACCCAATAGCAGCTTCGTGTTCTGGGGCTGCTCACTGGGCTGGGGTGTGCGGGCCAGAACTAGCCCCGGAGGAGGAAGGCCACTGAGGCTCTGAGCACCCCCAGCCTGGAAGTGACGGCAGGAGCTGACAGTGAGGAACTGGAGACTGCCTGAAAGAGATTAAAAGGGCAAAACAAGGCTTCCTTAGCCTCCCTGTGGGACTCCCAGCTGGTGATACAGCCCAGACCTGCAATTAGAAAAACAACTGCCTGAGCCATAGCTCAGCTGGTTAAACTGAGTGTCGCCCGAGTATTTAGCAATTCTCATGCACAAACACACATATCCCTGTAAAACACACGTCACTTTTTTTTTTTTAATTATAAAATGATTTTCCGGCCCTCAGATTTTGATACATGTTTCTCTCACTAATTCCCCCATTCCCTGTCTCGCTCTCCTTCCCGAGTCTGTGATCTCTGGCCACGAGGGTGACACTAAGGGCCAGGTGCAGGCCTACAAATATCACCTGGAAAAAAACGAGAAAAGGTTTGTGTTTCCTGCTTCTTGATGTTTGCTGACAGGGAAACACGACCCATTATGGTTTTTGCTAGAGAAAACACAGGGATCCCCCTTCTGTTAGCACACACACTTGCTGCTTCCTCCAAATGTGTCAGCCAAAATGCACTCACTAACTTATTTGGAAGGACATGTATCCATGGTGATCCTCAAAAAAAAAAAAAGAAAAAAAAAGCCTGGTCCATCAAAACCTATGCTGTGTGTGTATGGCCACAAACAAGCCCTGATTATTCGTGTGTGCATTGGTATCCCTGTGCATATCCCTATGCATATGCATTAGCACTTACTGAAGCTCAGGGTCTCCTGTGTGCTTAAACACTAAGGACAGGAAGATGCTCTAGCTGATCTCACAAGCTGGGGATCAGGGGATGCGGAGGAAGTCCTGATAACACACAGTGGTTTGCACTGTTAAAAGCAAGACAAGAGGATCCAATGGTATCACTGAAGTTAAGGCCCATGTCATGGAATCTAGACTCACGAGTGTCTGGGTGGCATGGACAGTAGAGCATCTGCCTTTGGCTCAGGTCATGATCTCAGGGTTCTGGGATCAAGCCTCGCATCGGGCTCCCTGCTCAGCAGGTAGCCTGCTTCTCCCTCCCTCTGGCTTGTTCTCTCTCTCTCTCTCTCTCTCAAAAATAATAAATAGAATTTTAAAAAAAGAAAAGAAAGGGAAGAAGGAGGAAACCTAGACTCAGTTACAGTTTTGGCTTCTCCCCAAGAAATGGAATCTTAAACGGCTCAGTCAGAGATCACCTCATTTCCCCAGTGAGGTATCTGCCTGAAGGACCTGTGTCATTCCCTGTGGGAGAGTAACCTTGCCACCACGGATCATTGGTCTTTTTTACTGGTTTACTGGTTTTACTGGTCTTTGCCAGTAAAACTTCCTTGTCCCACTCCTTTTTGCCTATAAACATCTTTCATTTCATACAACTCCTTGGAGCCCCTTTCCATCTGCTTGATGGGATGCTGCCCCATGCATGAATCATTGAATAAAGTCAGTAAGATCTTTGAAGTGTACTCTGTTGAGGGGCACCTGGGCAGCTCAATCACTTAACCAACTGACTCTTGATTTTCCCTCAGGTCATGATCTCAGGGTGGTGAGATCGAGGCCTGCATCAGGCTCCACATTCAGCGTGGAGTCTGCTTGAGATTCTGTCTGTCTCTGCTCCTCTCCCTACTTGCGTGCACATTCTCTCCCATTCAATAAATATGTAAAATCTTTAAAAAATTAAAAAGCAAATAAAATGTACTCGGTTGTATTTTGTCTCACTAAACTCTGTGATGAAAGTGAAGGCCAGGAAACTCCTGGTGGTTCAGTCGGTTAAGCGTCTGCCTTCGGCCCAGGTCATAATCCTGGAGTCCCTGGCTTGAGTCCATGTCAGGCTCCCTGTTTGGCAAGGAGCCTGCTTCTCCCTCTGCCTGCTGTTCTCCCTACTTGTGCTCACTCTCTCCCTCTCTCTCTCTCTCTGATAAATAAATAAATAAATAAAATATTTTTTAAAAAAAAGAAAAAAGATTCTTCTCCTACCCACTTAAGCCCCCATGTTGCATCACCACTTCCTCATATCAGGGAGATCATATGATAGTTGTCTTTCTCTGCTTGATTTATTTCGCTAAGCATGATACGCTCTAGTTCCATCCATGTTGTCGCCGTAGGAGAAGAATCAATGAAACAAGATGGGATTGGGAGGGAGACAAACCATAAGTGACTCTTAATCTCACAAAACAAACTGAGGGTTGCTGGGGGGAGGGGGTTTGGGAGAAGGGGGTGGGATTATGGACATTGGGAAGGGTATGTGCTTGGGTGAGTGCTGTGAAGTGTGTAAACCTGGTGATTCACAGACCTGTACCCTTGGGGATAAAAATATATGTTTATAAAAAATAAAAAATTAATTAAAAAAAAAAAAAAAAGTGAAGGCCATGACCCTGGCCTGTGGGAGAGCTTCACGATGCTGAGCAGCCGTGAGGGGATAGCTGTACCTTCTTCCCTAACCCCCACCACAACCTGTCACAGTGAGGGGATTCACTTTTCTTTCAGGGCTTACATAATTGCTGAGCATCTAGAGTGAATCTGATCATTACTGCTGACCAACATCCAGATTGGAAAGCCCAGAAGGGCAGGCTTTGGGGGTCTGGTCCCACTGGGATATGTTACAGCAGTTTCAAGTATTGTCACACTCTCTTCTCAGGAAGCCAGGAAGGTGAATTCATCACAAGAAGGTAAATCTGCAAGGCTTCAGGGTCCATATTTGCAGACATGTAATATTTATGAGGGGCCTGGAAAACTCCCTACCACGTCATCATTTCGATGTCTGTAAGGACTGGCCAGCTGGACACACCTAATAATGGGGTTTCCTGGGAGGCTCTGGCTGGTAGTGCAGAGTGGGTCTCCACCAGCCTCTGTCTGGGAGATCCCAGCTCTCCTCTGCAGGGAGCTCCCACAGCTCTCTCCCTCTACCCCCACAAAGCTGAACTCAGGGGCTCCACCCCCACCACATCAGGGAGCTTTTGGGGACACACTCTGTGCATGATCAAACTCTGGCCAGATGCAAGGGTTGATGACTTTATTCCTACTGGCTGGCAGAGATCAGGGACTCCCATGGCAAACAGACATTACTTTGTGGGAGGTACACTCAGAGAGTCAAAAGACTTGGATTTTGGTCCTGCTCTGCCCTCAAGAAACCTTGAAGAATGCTCTTGGCCTTCTGGATCCTCATTACTCTCACTTATGAAATGAGAACATCAACACACAGGAGGCCTTAGTAAATGCCTGCAGGATGAATGTGAGTGAACAACCGCAAATCCTTGAGTTCCTTATGGTCTATACACGGCACTTAGCATGTGCCCCCAGCAACCACCTTCTTGGTCCTGAGCCCACAGCTATAGGGCCTCCCCTCTCTGGAACTCTGAAGGGACCCCCTTCCTCCCTTTTCTTCCTCCAAACTCCCTTTACCTCCCCCTCTTACTACCCACTGTGCCAGGAGGCCAATGAATCCCAGTTAATCCCCAAGTTCCCGCTGTACTAATTGCTTTCTTTCTTGTCCTTACTTGCCTTCCAACATGGGAGATGAAGCTTCATTTGGGTAAATGGGCAGCTGTCCCAACAACAGGTAACTGGAAGGGAAATGGGGTGCCTGGGTGCCTCAGTTGGTTAAGCATCTATCTGCCTTTTGCTCAGGTCATGTCCCAGTGTCCTGGATCAAGCTCCATATTGGGCTCCCAGCTTGGGGGAGATTCTGCTTCTCCCTCTCCCCCTGCTTGTGTTCTCTCTCTTGTGCTCACTCTCTCTCAAATAAATGAAATGTTTAAAAAAAAAAAAAAAAAAAAAAAAGGAAGAGGCAAAGAATGCCTCCAGGACCAGGAACCAGCAAGTCAGGGAGCTCCCTACAATGGGATGAATGGTGTCCCCCCAAATTCATGTCTACCCAGCGCTGCAGATTCTGGCCTTATTTGGAAACAGGGCCTTAGCAAAGGTAACTAGTTAAGGATCTCGACAGGATTCTAACAGATTGGCGGCGGGGGTGGACCTAAATCCAATAGCTGGTATCCTTATGAGAAGAGGCAAGGACAGAGAGCGACATGGAGAGACACAGATGATGTGAAGACGGAGGTGGAGATTAGAACCAGGGGACACATGAGCTGTGAGAAGCTAGAAGAGGCCAGGGATCTTAGAGCCTTCAGAGGGAACATGGCCCTGCGGGCACCTTGATTGCAGACTTCCAGCCTCCAAAACTAGGAGAGAATACCTTCCTGTTGTTTGAGATGACCTGTGTGTGGTACTTTGTTACTGAGGAAATGAATACATTCCCCAGGTTCCCTGGGCCCTACAATGTTCAAGGCAAATGGCTGGCGAACTTTGCAGAGGTCTGCCCACCTTCTGCCTCCCTCTAGAGACCCTCTCCCTGTGTGGGGCCCAGGGAGCCCACACAGGTTTGCAGCCATCCTACACTGTGAGCTTTTCTTAGTGCATTTGGGAACCAAACAAAAGTCCTTAAAAAGAAAGGTCGTGGACATTGATTTCTCCAAGCTGCCTGCCTCATTTTTTCTCCAGGCCCTTCAGGATGCGATGTTTAAGTTTTCCAGCCAATCTCAGCCTGCCATGCAAGAGAACAGTATTCATTCGTTCACTCCTGCGTACGTCCACACATGCAACCATGATCTACTGACCACTTCTCCCCAGAAGCATGTGCTCAGCACAGAGCATGGGAAGCACCCCTGCCCCTGCCCCTCCTGACTGTTCAATGACAAAGGGGCCATCAGTCCACCCTATTCTGTTATTATTAATGACAATAACGTCATGTTCTTTTTTTTTTTTTTTTTAAGATTTTTTTTTTTTTTTAAATTTATTTAGTCAGAGAAAGAGAGCGAGAGCGAGCACAGGCAGACAGAGTGGCAGGCAGAGTCAGAGGGAGAAGCAGGCTCCCCGTGGAGCAAGGAGCCCGATGTGGGACTCGATCCCAGGACGCCGGGATCATGACCCGAGCCGAAGGCAGCTGCTCAACCAACTGAGCCACCCAGGCGTCCCTAACGTCATGTTCTAACAGCTTTTGCATGTCATTTGATACACTGAGCCCCCACCTGCTTACAATCTGCTTCTCAGTAAGCAAGGAAGATGTTGACAGTTCGCAGCTCTGTCCCTCAAAGCTGTGAGTCCCTCAAATATAGACGTACCAGCTCGGTTTGCTTCACTCATCTGTTTCTCAAGCGTTGGAGTAGAGCTAAGTACAAAGGATCACCAGCTCAGCCTTTTGAGACCCAGAAATGGGAAGAAAGGACAATGGGTAAAACTGAGGGAATTTTCGATGAGGCAACCAGAGGCCCAGCCATTGGGCACAGCGCGGGACACTGGCTGGGTGTGGTGGGACATCAGCAGGGTCCCTGGCAGGCCCTTGGTTTGTGGTCTGCAGAGAAATAGCCACGACACTCTGGGAGCACAGATTTCTCACCCATGAATCAAGAGTTAGTCTGGGTCCCTAAGATTCTTGACGTGCTGGGGTCTCTCCAGTCTATGTTAATTGCTGGAGAGACTTTCTTTTCTCTCTTTCTTTTCTTTTCTTTCTTTCTTTCTTTTTTTTTTTTTATTTAAAGATTTTATTTATTTATTTGAGAGAGAAAGAAAGCACAAGAGGGGGAAATATCAGAAGGAGAAGCAGACTCCCCACCGAGCAGGGAGCCTGATACAGAAATTGGTCCTGGGACTCCAGGATCATGACCTGAGATGAAGGCAGATGCTTAACCAACTGAGCCACCCAGGTGTCCCACTGGAGAAATTTTCTAGCCCGACTCAGAATACAGGGGATTTTAAGGATGAGCAGAAGACAGTGTGTCCTCTTCTGTTATTACTGTGTAGTCAGGGGCAAAGGATTCCCCTGATCACGGTCCCACCATGTGCAGTGCAATGGGCTGGTATCCAAGCCTGGAGAGGTAAAAACGTAATTCCCCTTCCTCAAGGAATTTGCCATTGACTGGGGAAAGAGAGTCAACAAGCAATTATAAACATTACAATATGGTGTGATAGATCTTACACTTCATGTTATGGAAATATAGAAGAGAGGTCCCTAGCCCAGGCTGGTGGGATCGTGGCGGGGGCTCCCTGAAGAGGTGATGTCTGTGCTCAGTTTTAAAGGCTGACAACTAGAAGTTAGCTTCTAAGGCCAAGGGCTGGAGCATTTAGGCAGAGAAAGCATCCTCCAAGGCTGGATATGGTACAGTGAGCACAGAGGACCGACAAATGTCAATAGATCCATTTGCTTTTCTCTTCCTTGTAACTGCCCCCTCTTCCACCTCTCATCCAGAGTTTACACCCACTCATCACCCTCTGTTCTCCTCTGTTCTCTTTCTCCTCCATTCTCTGCAGATGAGGAGAGGAATGTCATCTAGTGAGTTTGGAGCTAGTGAGGGAGCAGAAGAGAACACCGCCAGTGTGGGGAGACTGGAAAGGTGTGTCCCGTGTCAGCCTCCTCTGCTAACACCGCAACTACAGCCTCCCTGTCTCCTTTAGCCTTTCTCTGCCCTCCCGTGAAATCCCTGTTCCTTCACGGTGCATGCCACCCATCTATAACCTCACCATCTGTCCCTGTCAGGGCCATTTCCCGGCTTCTCAACGACTCTGGCACCTAGTTCCCTAGCCTGCACTCCAGCCCCAGTCCTGCCATAGACTTGGGCGGAATCCATGTCTGGAACTTGGCCTCTCAGCTCCTTGATGCCCTCATCTCCAAGGACACCCTCCCTTTTGGTCACCTGTTCTCATGGTTGCACCCTGGACCTTGTCATCACCCAGGACTGCTCTGCTCCTCTCATAATCAGAAGCCGAGTTATCCCTGCTCTGTGACCACAGCTGCCTCCGTGTTCCAGCTCATGCTCTCGGTCCCTCCAAGTATACTAGGTCTCTCATCAGTACTACTGGGTCACTGCTTCCAGTCCCTTGTGCCCCATCCTCCAATATCCACTGCCCTCTCTACTAGACTCAGGTTTGTGGCCCAATATTCAGATACTTTATACCAATATTCTTTGTTGCCTTGCTTCATGATCCTTAAATCATCTTTGGCTTCTCCCTCCCTTCGTCTCCACAGCTCATCACTCACCAAATTCTATTGAATTTTAATTAACTTTGCAAATCACTCCCATCTTTCTATCTCCACTACCCCACCTCATTCCAGGCCTCCAGCATCACTATCTTGACAACCAAAAATCCTGCCAGTCACCCTTCTTTCAATCTTGCTTCTGTCATACCAGCTCTCCCAGAGGGCAGCCTCTATGATTTCTTTTTAATGCAAATGAAATCAGTTGAGATCTTCTCTGGATTAAAACCCAACTTTCATAACGGCTTCTTGCCCTCAGGATGAAGTCTTCACAAGGCTCTGGAGTTTACAGTCTGGCCCTGCTCCCTTGGACCTCAGCCTGTACCGTCCCCAACTCAAACTCCAGGCTTCAGCCCTTAGTTTTTTGGGTTCCTTGACTACTGCATGCTCTGAACTGAAGTTGATGACAACAGGGTATGGCCCAAAGGGACGTGGGGCTCTACCATTCTGTCTTGCTGTAGGACATTGGGTTCTTCCAAAAATAACATTCTTGGTGTCAGGTCCCACCTTGTCTGTTTTCCTCTTCTTGCAGTGATGTCTTTCTTCCCTCCAGAGGAGAGATGGAATTTAGAGCATAGACTGGGAAGGATCCTGTGGACATATCAATGTCCCTACTAACTACAATGAGAATGAGAGCTTACCATGTGTCAGGTACCAGGCTAAGCACTTTCTATGCACAATTTATTTACTTTCCACCAGCCCTATGAAGTAAGTGTCATGGTCACCCCTATTTCATGGAAGAAAAACCTGAATCTCAAAGGGTTCTAGTAGCCTGACTGAGGTCACATTTCTGGTTACTGGCAGAACACAGCTCTGAAACTCTGTCGGTCTGGCTTCCAAGTTCATCATCTGAATCACTTTGTTATACTGAGTAGCTAGATGGCCAGAGGGTGGGTATCTCATTTTTTAAGAAGTGATTTTGGGAAAGGTTGGCTCTAATTGTTACTGCTTTCAAAGGGTGTCAGGTAAATTATGCTTATCTGTACCTTTTAAGCTAAGGATCATTCCTGTTCCCAAAACCCTAAATCCCAGCTTCAGAGCAAACCATCCAGAGCTCCAAAGAGAAACCCCAATGACTATTCCATCCTGTTTGTCCTCAAGTCCTCAGACAGACCCAGACCAACACATTTCTAAGTGTTTCCTTGACAGCTCACCCAGCACCTTCTTCCCCATGTGTGTGTCTGATCGAAGCAGGTTCCCATATGCAATAACATCCGAATTCCACGCCCTGCAACAATTGTGAACAATTTTCAGCCACAGTATAATGTAACTTGTGGCTGCAGGTAATCAGAGGATGCTAGGTGAGGATGAAAGAAAGAAGGTAAGAAGCATCCTGCTGACCACCAACCCTGCCAGACACTCTTGCTGGGCTTCAAGTCAGTGTGGCTGAGGGGAAATAAGCCATCGCCCACCCACTCACTCATACTCGCCCATGCCACAATTTAAGTAAGTGGCTACCAAGTGCTCAGCATTCCTTTCTGCTCTAAAGGTTCTGGAGACACATGAAGCAGGCTCTGCTTCAGGGAGCTATCAGTTCCATAGGGAAGACAAGAAATGCACAATCGAAAGATTAGCACTGAGCATTCAGACAGCAATATATGAAGGGAGCACTAGAGTTTCCCCGAGGCCATAACTCTAGTCCTTCCTAGCTCCGTGAGCCTGAGTAGTTTCAGGAGGCCTCTCTGAGCCTCAGTGGCCTCATCTGCAAGATAGAGGTTGTAACAGCTACCTCCGTGGCTTGCCATAACAACTTGCCATAACAATCAGTCCGGGTAGGGCCAGAGAAAGTGATTTACAAATGCAAGAGATTGCTATGGCCTCAGGAGCTTTGAAAATTAAAAAGGCAGAGTATTACTACTGCTCCACAGGGAGCAACTCAAATTACTAAAAGTGTTTTAAAATGCAAGAAGACCTCATGATCCCCCTGCCTTGGATGCTCTCCCTCTGCTAGCTGCAAAATCCACTCCCCTACATCCTTTAAATCTCTTCTCAGGTGTCACTTTTTCAGTGACATCCACCCTGACCACCATATTTAACAAGGCAAACTTCCCACTCCTCCCAGCCCAAAGTGTGCCTTATCCCAAAGCCCTAATCAATTTTCTCTCTTCTCAACTACTTACTGCCTTCTTGCACACTCAGTCACTTACGTTTTATATTTATTGCACACCATCTGTCTCCTCAATGCAAGTTCCAGGAGGGCGGGGATCTTTGTGTTTTGTTTTTTTTTTCTTCATTAGTGGGTTTGCGACCAAAATGAGTGCCTAGTATCTAGCTCGGTAATTTGGGTTCCGTGAAAGAACGAAAGTGAGGTACATGCAGAATGGCAGCCACGGCTGAAGACATTCAGGGAGGAGTGAGTACAGGAAGACAGAATACAGAGTACAGATGTCGGCAGCCTGTCGGGTAGGACGAGGGCTGAGAGGTGCGTGACCATAATGTGTGAAACACAAGCACTTTGAAATCTCGGAACAAAACCAGAGGTGCGCCTTGAAGCTCACTAGAGGCAGCTTGAGTCCAGTCAGAGGAATCCAGCTTCGGCTCAGACAGTGAAGTGACTCCCATGTCACTGGGGCAGGAACGGGTGAATGACTTCATGGAGAATAATCTCAGAGTGTGTATTCATTTTCTACTATTAAGTAATAAATTATCCCCAAACTCAGACTTAGCACAACAAAATCGCATTATCTGAATGAATTTCTGTGGGTCAGGAACTCAGGCAGCTCAGTTGAGTGGTTCTGGCCCAGGTCTCTCACAAGGCTAAAACTAAGTCCTTGAAGTGGTCAGTTATTTGAAGGCTTGCTGGGGAGGAAAGATCTGCTTCCAAGACGGCCCATTCGCATGGCTCTTGGCAGGAGGCTTCAGCTCCTTGCCATGCAGACCTTTCCATAGGGCTGCCTGAGTGTCCTGACATGGCAGATGGCATTCCCCAGAATGAGCAACCCAAGAAAGAATAAGGTGGAAGTCATGCACCTTTTCTGACCGATCCTCAGAAGTCCCGATCTGTCATTTAGGCATTGTCCAGCTGGTACACAGGTCTTCCCTATTTCATGTAGAAGGAGCTAACATAAAAGCATGAATACCAGGAGGTAGGGAGTATTGGGGGTCATCTTGGAAGTTGGCTGCCACAGATTGTAACTAAGGAAGGATTCAGAATGTGTGGATGGCAGCACCAATCTAGGGAAAGCAGTCGTCACCTCTTACCACCTTCCTCTAGCTCACCAGAGAAGACTGTCCAAAAGGCAGACTTTGTGCCATTGGTCATCGAGAGAAATCTAAGCCTTCAGTTATACACACTCTCCAAAGAAAGGTGTGTATGGAAATATCTTTGCTCCTTTGTGGGGGGCTGACATCCTCTGCTTGGAACCTTAGCTGTTAGACTCTGCTTGTCAACACAATTCTCTTGTTGATCTGCCATAAATGAACATAAGAACAAATCAGAATCCAAGAAAGGAGTGACTACTCAACCTGAGGAAGAAGACCAGGGAGGGGAACACCTGCCACGCCCTTGGAAATCTTCTATCTTCCCTAAACAGTAAAGCTTCATAATTGTCCAGAAAGAGATGCATCAATTAGGAAAGAGTCTTCACCAGTGAAGGATTCAAAGAAAAGGAGAAGAGCCAAAGAAAGGGAACAGCTTTCAGGATTGGAGAGTCCTAGGGCCAGAAACTACAATGTTACATCCCTATCTTAAGCAAGACCATCCTTCACCCAAAACACGGATGGCACCTGCCTCTGTCATTAATGACCCCAAAAGATGAAGAGTACATGTTTGTTCTGAGGATCTTAACGTGAGGTTCTTGGGCTTTTCAACCACGGTAGAAGAAAGGAAAGTTTCCTTGTCCTTATGCACTGCTACTTTCTCCTTATTTGGGATTTTCAGTAAAAAGTGGCCTATGCCAGAAGGCATCATGTCATGTTACAATGCCAATCAGGAAGGCTCCACCTGAACAAAATGATGGGTGCTAGAAGGGTGAGGGTGGAGGATGGTCAGAATGGGTGAAGGGGAGTGGGAGATATGGGCTTCCGGTAATGGGATGAGTAAGTCATGGAGATAAAGGGTACTGCAGAGGGATTATGGTCAACAGTATTGTAATAGTGTTGTATGATGACAAGACGGCCGCTACGCTTGTGGTGAGCCCAGCATAACGTATGGACCAGTGACTAAAGCTCCTTCCTCTTGCCGAAAATGTGTAAGAGCTTCTGGCTGGGAAGTGCCCAAGACAGCAGTGCAGATAAGTGGAGAGCATAAGAAAGAAAGTAAGCTTGAATTTTGTGAAAGTTTTAAAAATGTGCTTAATTTCAGAGATGTAAAATCAGGTGTTGAGTGAATTCAAAAGGAAAGCAGCTAGAAATGCTCCCCCTCGAGTTCCTTAATAATAATAATAACAATTACTACAGTTAAGATTTAGGGAATGCTTACTTTTGCCAGGGACTCTAAAACATCTTGTATCTATTGCCACAAGTAACCATCACAACCCAGTATCTCGGTATTCATGTCCCCACTTAGAGATGAGAACCCCAGGCGACAGAGGTCAGCCAATGGGCCTAAGTTAACATAGCTAGTAGGTACACAGTCTGGATTCAAATCCTGCAGGCTTGCTCCTGAGCGCTCAGGCTTAACTATGTTGTATTTTAAGGGCTTAAGAAAGGGACTAAATGCTGTTAAGTGGCATTCATAAAATTCATGGTGAGGTTTACCAACAGGCTAGAAGTTATCCAGCCTATTGGGAGGTGAGCCCCATTATCAGTAGAGCCTAAGTGCTGTTGAATCCAACAGCACTTGGAATCTTGAAATTCCAAGATAGTGGGCAGCAGATAAAAGTTCTTTTGTTTTGTACCCAAAGAACCTGATACACAGGTCAAGGGCCTGGCCCAGGGATACCCAGGCCTCTACTGCCTCTGTCCAGCAGAAAAGCACCAAGCAGCTAGTTCTTAGGAGAGGCCTGACTTACTCCCGCATCTCTGCAAGATCCCGGGCAGATCCTCTCTGCTTGCCCTGAAATCCAGCCCCTTTGTCCTGGAGATATGACAAGTTTCCATCCTGTGGCAGTAAGAAAGCAACACCAAAAGACCACAAGGTGGGCAGAAGTCTGAGTTACATCCTCTGCAACAGTTCGGTTTACCTCAAAGAGATGAACCTTCCCCAAGGAAGCCAGCCCTTCTGTGAATCCACACCTTCTCCTGCCCTCCCTCGAACTAGCGAGACTCAGGTGACTCTGCCTCCTTCTGCTCCCGCCCCCTTTTCCTCTGTTCTCATTGCTTGCTGAGGTTCATTCCCAGTGCACTGTACCCAAAGGAGTGAGATCCAGGCACAGAACAAATTCTTAGATGGTCCTTGACATTAAGAATCCCAAGAATTTATTGCACCCATTCTTCTCCCTCTGCTATCTCCTCCTTTCCTGGGCTCATGTGGAAAGCTTGCTGTTATTTCAGTTTATCCAAGAAAGTGCCTTGTTAGTCCTATTCTCCACCCTTTCTTATTCTTCTGTTAGGTAGGTCAGAGAGGGCAATTGCTTTAGCATGGGACAGTCTGGCTTTAAGTCTCCCCCTGCATATTGGCCCTGTGACCTTGTGCAAGCCACTTACCTCTCCACACCCACCTCCACACAGAGGCAGCTCTGGGGAAAGAGGGATAACAACAGTGCCTACTTTGTAGCATTGTTGCCAGACCAAGAGTTGATATAAAAAACACACGGCAAGCTCTTGGAACAGCACCCTGCACACAGCAAGTGCACAGTAAACATTAGCTGCTAGGATGATTAGGGCAGCAGTAGAAGAATTGGTAAGCCCGGCCAATTGTCCTTCTAAGGAAGCTTGAGACGAAGCCACTTTCCCAGACCAAGGGTTCCTGGGGAACTGCTAGTGATGTTGCTCCCTGGGGTAATAGGAAGGAGAGAAGGCAATTATACAGCGTGTAACGAAAATAATTTCATTTCTAATGCCTTTCTCCCGCTGAGCCACTTAGAATCCAAACAATGACAACAAGGCAGGGGTGGAAATGAGCAGGGCAGTCACGTTCTGAAGGAGCCCAGTGATGTGTGGACAGGCCCCAGGACTCACTTTGGCTCACAGACATCTGCAGGGGAGAGTCTTTGGGGCTATGGCTGCTGCTCTGTGCTAAGCCACAGCTCCCCGGAATGCCCGGCTACCCAGGCTGGCTATGGGCCTATTCATGTGCCCTGGGGAATGAGTCTGCTTGACTTCACCTCTCATCCTCTGTCTGGGAGCAGGTTGACATCACTTAGAGTGCTCCAGGGAGAGCCAGAGGTCCTCCCCCCTTCCCCTACCCATCACTGTAGACAACAAAGAATCCCCATCTCCTCTTGGAAATTGTGAACATCAGATCAAAGAAAATTGCCCAAACTGCTTCAAACTGATGTCTTATACATATGTATTTAACATCCGCCTTTTCCAGGAACCCCCAAAGAGATGGCTTCTCATTAGCTCCCATCCCCATATACTGCCCCTCACACTCTCGGGCCCCTGAGTCTGGGGCACTGCAGCAACACAGCCTCTTCCACCTAGGGGAGAGGGGAGTCCCCAGGCCCCAGTGCATCATCTCTTGCTCCTCCCTGAATGCTAGAGCCAGTGGGAGCCTCTTCTCTGCAGAGAAGCGTTCCCATATCTCCTAGGGAGAGAAGAGGCTGTGCCTCCCCAGGGGACATCCCAGCTGCCAAATGTGTTGATTTAACCCATTTATCAGGTGGAAGTGAAAGGGACAAGAAGAGGGGAAATGCATAGCAAGTTTCTCCCCTTTCTCTGGACCCAGACTAGAACAAACCCTGTGGCTGAATCTTGTAGTTTTACTCCTCCTCCCACACGGACTGACACTATAATCAAGCTATTTTCCACACCTATGCATTTAAATAATATGATTCTATTGTTTAAAAAAAATAAGAAAGCAATCTTCAATTACAATGGTGATAGGGACAGTTGAGAGGCAGGGATGTATTAATGTTGGTTTCTAACACGATTACGGTAATTTAAAAGGCTGGAGAGAGTATCAGCCTACCACCCCAAACCAGGAAATAAGCAACTTGCACAGCCTGGGTGGCTCCATGTAGTGTCCTGGAGAGCTGCAGAGCTTAGGCAGAACCCCAAAGCCGAGTCGTCTCAGGGTCATAAGAGCCCTACTGGGGGCAAGGAAAGGGAAACACAGTGCTGGTTCAGCTGAGAGCCCATATACAGCTAAAGGTTACCTACCGAGGAGCCTGGTTCAGCTCACACCAAGCTGTGCCCTTCCAGCTGCCTGCGGCTTCCAAGCATTTGCTAGATGCAGGATGCTCTCCTGCTAAGCAGAGCTCCCAGCAGGATGGAGAAGCTTTGGCTGCCAAACCCAGTCCTGGTGGCTTGGGACTGGAAAGCTTACACCACTCCTTTTTCAGAGTACTTTGGTAACAAAAGAGAGATCACCGTATTCTAGACTAAGAGAAAAGCTACCCTGTTTAGGGGTGAGGAGAATCCAGAATGACCTCTGAGGAGCCCAAATAATCTAAGGATTTAACATCCCAGTTACAATGTCCGGGGGGATATGGGACTGACTAGGTAGCCATGCTAAGTTCTTTTCAAGACCTCAAATCTTAAGTTACTGTGACCTGTGATATGCAGCCTAACTCTGGGAGATTCATTTTGGGGTTCTGACTTTATAAAACCTCAACATCGGTTCGCCTGTCATTTCTGAGGGGCCAAAACACCTTCACTGCTGGAGAGTCATACGTATTCAGCTACAAGGGAGGGAGACATGGGGGGTTGGCAGATCAGAAAACATGAGTCACTAGAAGGGGCAGCGTTGGCTCAAGGAAGTCTCATTATTCTTCCCCTCTCCCCCCACTGCCAAACCTCTCACAAACTCTGCTATTTTCACAGCCATGCTTCTTCCTCAACACCAAAATACAACTTTCACTTGCAGGGAAGATAAAGACAGCTCTTTCCAGGCCAAATCCACACATCTTTCCCCTTATACATATATATCCCTTATACATACATTTCCCCTTATACAATAGAGACCTCAGACCAGTCTAGCTTCAGCACGTCAATCCCAGGTGAATATGAGACTACATTTTTTATGAGACCCTGAGTTCCCTTTCTTTCCTCTGGTTGAAGGAGGAACACAGGGTTTCTCTCAAGTTCAAATTCTCCTATATCATTGCATGTTCTAGATAGAGATAATCCAACCTTGTGAGTAAAGTTGGAAAACTGACTAGCCCACGAGCATCATCCCTGGCCTTATTCACCCCTACAAGCTTACTAGCTTAAAGAGCCAAATCAATACAGCCAATATGTCACAGCGAGCAGAGCACAAGTAGCTACCAGCCTTGGGGAACATGACGTGCTACTAAGCTGAACTAATCACTCCTTGGCATTTCAGGAGCAGTTGGGTTAGCAGACCACAGTACATATATAATGAAAGACAGTAATTCCCCCAGAAGGGGTGGGCAAGAGGAACACAATGGGTTGGCCCCCAGGGGAGGGCAGTTACTATTTACACAGGTCAACATAATGCCATATTGGTGATTCCTAGAGCCCAAAAATCTGATTTAGAAATAAGAAAATACCAGGAGGATCTTGGAGGAGAGGAGATCAGGCTACACACTTTATTTCAGCAAAGGGACCGAATCCGGGGGTGGTCCCTCCATCAACAGCCCCACGCCTGAAGAACTTAACATGATAAGCAGCAGGAGGCAAGAGTCAGTTATAAAGGCCTGAATCATGCTCCCTGTAGTCAAAGTATGAACTTTCATGAGCAATGATTTCTTAACCAGCGTATACATGAATCACCCAAAAATATTGTTAAAATATACATTCCGGGTCTCAGCTTGAGGTTCTCATTCAGCAGTCCTTTAGAGAAGAACAAAAAAATATCCATTTTTATCCAGCTTCCCAGGTGATTCAAAGATAGGGAGTTCATTAAAACGAAACAACCATTAGAGAAATCCTGCTCTGGACCCATATAACAAATCAGAATCTTCCATTTCCCAGTACCTTTTATCCCCAAGCTGTGCAGAGAAGGTAGCAGGAACTGAGAATGTTTTTCAAGAGAGACCAAGGCTGGGGTTACCATGGCCCGCCTCAGCTCTAGGTCTAACCCTCTCAAACGTCTTCCCTGTCAGATACCCAATTTCAGAGATACCTACCACCACCCATGTCCCTATCAGATATGCCAGGAATCCTGAACATCAAGCAAAGAAGTCAAATGCAGGGACCCAGCAAATCAGCCCACTAAGTTCTCTTGCAAATGGTCACATTCACCAAGGCCTCTCTTTCTGCCCACCCTCCTCAAACAGCAGCAACAGGGGAAACATGAGAAGAATGAATTCCTTTTCAAGTGGTCCTAATGCTGCGGGATGAATCAGGGACAGGTTGAATATTTGCATCCCAAGGGGAAGAATCACTGATCACATACTTCCTGGGAAGGAGCCAGGATTAACCTGAAAGGTTTACATCCTGGTCAAAAATCCAGAAATGATCCGATCTGCCAAAGGAACTGGAGAGGGATCCTCAAAGTGCCTTGTACCTCCCCAACCTCAGGAGCCCCCAGCACAAAAAAAGTAGTGGGGTGCCAGGTGGGGCAGCATCACTCGCTCAGATAGCTTCCCTGTGGCTGAGAGAAGGGCCTGTCCCTACGGAGCTGTGAGCTGCGGCGCTGTGACTTGTGTCCATGGCGAAGCCTGTTGTGTAGACGCACACGCACTCTCTTAACCTCTGTTCTTCAAGAGGAACCACTCACAGGGCGCCTGTGCAGACAGGGATGGGGACGCGCTCCCTCTGGCTCTTAGAGCTGCCTCTTGTCTCCGCACATGACCCTCTCGAAGCTCTTGGTCCATTCCACAATTAAGCAGTCACCCTCCGCTACTGCCCCAAACGTCACCCCCATTCCAAGGCCGAGATGGGTCAGAAACCCCAGCCTCCCCACTCTACAGGATCTCAGAGCGAAGTAGAACGTATATTCAGTACCAAGGACAGCGGCACACCCGGAGTGTGAGAGTACAGGCAGAATCGGCCTCTTCCCTTGGGTCTGTCCTCAGAAACGGAAAAAAGTCAAAGGTCCCGCAAATGTAGACTTGCCAAGAACAACCCTTCTCCCTCCGAGGCAATCAGAAACTCTGGCCGCGCGCCCTGGGGTCCCGGGTGGAAAGTGCCCTCCCGAGACCATCGGGAACCGGCCGCCCTGTGAAGCCTCAGCTCGGCAGGGCTGGCCTAGAGCGCTCCGCGAGGAAGCTGTCCCGGCACCGCCCGCCCATGCCTGGAGCGAGGATTCCCGCCCGGGCCGAGCAAGGGACGCCAAGAGGGAGGCAGAGGGCATGGCAGTGCTGTGTTCCTGTCGCCCCCTCTCCGTGGTCCAACGGAGAGGTTCTCTGTGGAGAACCGGGTAGGTCCCCGGCAGACGGCAACAGAGTGGCCGGACAAACTTCTGCTCCCAGTTGCGCCACCCTCCGAGCTCCCTCCTCCTCTCCCTGGGACTGCCTCGGTCCTGGCCGCCTGTCGCTCTGTCCTGCACGAGCTTACCTTCAAGCCATAGGGCGCCCGGGGGCAGAGACCGCGCCGGCTGCTCGAGGCTTCCAGCTCCCGCCGCATCCACGCGCGGCCGCCCCTCTGGCAGCCGTCCGGGCCGCCGCTCTCCTCGGCGGGTCGCTGACTCCCGGCCCCGCCGCGCGGTTCAGAGTCCCGGCGGGCAGGCGCTTGGCCGGCTCCTGCCCGCGGAGAGCAGTGGACCGGCCGCGGCGGGGCGGGGCGGGGCCGGGCACGGGGCGGCCGTGCGGCGCAGGGACGAGGAGCGGAGGCGGCGCGGTGCGCGCGGGAGGCGGCCGGTTACCGCACTGAGGCTGGACAGCTTCGCCGGGCCGGAGCACCTAGCGAGGGAGGAGGGGCGGGGCCGCCTGGCCACGGGGCGCCCCTGGGCCCCGCCCCTGGGCCCCGCCCCTGGGCCAGGCCCCGCCCCACCCCACTGCACAGGGGTGTGTGGGCTCTGTACGCCGGGCCTGTGGGGAGCAGCGGGCAGGCAGGGGATGGAGTCAGCCCTGGCTTCGAAGCAGATGGGAGCCTAGGCGGAAACTGATTGGTCACTGCCCATTGCGCTCGCCCCTTATCCCCAAAGTGAGACCCTGTAAATTTAGGGCTGCCGGTGACCAAGCATCCTCATCGTGGCTTGTCATTTCCCTCTGAGAAGTCAGAGGATAATGGTTGGGGGAGGTACCGCCCATCCAGGGAGTAGTGTAAGGAGGAGCAGTCAGTGTTGGTTTACAGACTTCCGGTCTTGGAACCCCTGGGGTCAGTTCTGTTTGTTGCTTGACTCTCAGGGGAAAGCCTGCTTGGAGTTGACCTGAAGTGAAAATTCAAAAAAGGGCCTCTAGGGTTCCAGCTCACCCCTGACTCCAAAGGGAGGTGGAGTCTTCAGCAATCAGTTTTTGACTGTCCTTCCTTTGCCAAGCGCTGTGTCAGAGCCCCGGGTCACAGAGAGGAATAAAACCAGGTCCCTGCTCTCATGCAGAGGAGACCTCCAGGAAACATACCACAGCGCCACAGCACCTGCGGTGCTAGGTGCTAGGGGGCACAAGCAAGGAGACCTCATGGGAACTGGAGCTGAAAAAGCAATACCCTTTCCCACGGGGGTCGGAGGGAGAAGGCAGCACTGCTTTCCAGGCAGAGGGAACAGCATGGGGAAAGAACTGGGCATAGCAGGGGGTCAGTCCATCCCTGCTGGAGTCAAGCCACTCTGAGCCACAAAGATTAGGTTTGATCACAGAAGGGACTGTGCACTCCTCTAACTCCCCACCCTCATCACTCTAGAAGGGGAAACTGAGTCGCAGAGAACTGGAGTGCCTTTCCAGATTCCACAGAGATCCAGAGCTGGGCCAGTCTCCCATGTACAACGTGCCCATCAGCACTTTCCCCAAATACAGCCATCTCTGGAGGCAACTGGGGAAAGGCAGGAGCTATAAGTGGACGCCTGGCACCTCTTCCCCTGCTCCTTGCCTTTGCACTCTCCTGTGGATCTGGCCTGGCTCCCATCCATGCAGGGTTGATAGGGAGAAATTCTAGCAATCAGGATTACCAGTATTTTGCTCTATTTGCATTTAAAACAATGAAACATTGCAGATATTCTTGAAATTTCGGTGTTTCCCCTTGGCTACCCCTAGGCCATTTGTTTCCAGGTTTAATCCACCTAAAGAAGGACATGGTCCCTTCTAGCTCAGCACCTTTCTATTCAGGGAAGCTATCCAGCAGACAGCCACCCTTCTCCTGACTAGTCAAAGGACCCAGACTGGTGTCCTGCCTCTGTCCCATAGCAGTTTTGTGACCTTGGCTAACAAGTAGCTTACCATCCCTGAGTCTCACTTCCTCCATCTTTACATTGGAGCTAAGAAGGCAATTCTCTCTGGGCAGCATTGAGGATAATAGATGAGGAAGTGTTAGACAAACTGTAATCTGGGCACCCCCTGGCTGTTCATGGGTGGGGTGTGGATGGGGGGTAGAATAGCCTTGCTCCCTTGGGAGGCAGAAGGAGAGAACATGACCTCCATGGGGTGTGCCAACCCAAGGGCACCCTAGCTCCCTACTCCTGCTTTTACCCCAGTCTTGCATGGCTGAGTGGATTTCATGCTGGCTGTGAGTGAGACGGATGGATCTTTCAGTTTTCAATTAGCAAACGCCTCGCTCTTTAAACAAGCGGCACAGCAAACAGATGCACTGAGTGATTGATGACAGGGAGCATCTGCGGCCAAGCGGCAGGCAGCTTCCTGTAGGCTCCCGCTTTCCAGGCTGCCAAGGCCCTCTGGAGGTCATTTGCCACCTCCCCTGCCTCCAGGCAGAACTGTACCCAGTCCAAGTAGGCCAGGCAGGGGCAGGGTGGCCCTTTTCCTTCCAGCCTTCCTGGAAAAGGGGACACATGAGTCTTTTTGACATTCTCATCTGTATGTCCCTGAACCTCGGTCAAGAAATTCTTCCTGATGCGCTCCGTAAATCTTTATACGTTTTTATTGTTGAAGGTACTCAGCCAGTGGTTACTAATGGGCGTTAGGGGTAGAAGATGGGTTCAGGCAGGCAGTGGTTTTGCTGGCCCATGGTAATGAGAAAACAAAGGCCAGAGTCAACAGAGAATGAGGGAGATCTAGATCTTTCCCAAATGCTCCAAGAGCTACCTCTGAGGTAGACAATAAGATCTGGCTGGAGCTTGGAAGGAGAGTATCTTGCCAGCCTCTGTCAAACTCTGATGTGTCCACACCTTGGCACAGTCACCCTTCTGAAAAACATTCCACAGAAAGCAAGGGGAATGCCATAATGGGGTGGTGGGGTCAGAAGCAGAACAGAACTGGAGTCACATGGGACTTTGTTCACGTCCAAACTCCCGTATCTTGCAGAAGCTCTGAATAGCTCTGAGCCTTAGTTTGCTCAGCTGTAAAATGGGGCTAGAGATCCATATTGCAGTGTTAGCATGAAGATTAAGTGGGGATGACAATGAGTACATCCTGATGCTTCATCCATGTTGCCCATTTTCCCATCTTACAGAAAACTTGAGCTAGAGAAGCACTGAAGGGAATGCAGACACCCTCTATGAGGTGTTCCAATTCTAGATTTCCTAACTTAGCTCACAGATGAACCCTGAACTCCCAGCAATTTCTTCTTCTCTCATCCTCCCCTCTTTTGTCACTTAATTTTTAAGCCATTTGCAAATAACTCTGAGAACAATAAAGTGGCAGTCCTTCTGGATCAGAGGAGGTGTTGAGCAAAAAGAAAATAAACTCAAGGGGCAGGGGTCTCAGTCACCGATGCTGCTGAGAGCCCCAGGCCCACATGTGAGTGATCCAGTGAGAGAGGCCAGGGTACCTGAGGAAGGGTGAGGAAGGACAGGATCCTCTAAAGAGGAGAGAGGTTCAGGTAACTGTCTCTGACCAAGGCAGGAGAGCAGAGGGAGTTACTTGAGAGTGTTGACCTCTGCCTGTGTAGTCACCCTTAGAGGATGACGGCCTCCCTGGAAGACATACTGGGTTTGTCCACATCCATGCGAAGTGGACATGTGTAGACAATCTTTGCATCCTCCTATTTGGGAAGAGTAAAGAACACAGGTGTGACCCACTTTAAGAAAGTCTATTCTAAAATTCTTCAGAATTACAAAATAGAGAAAGTGTAAATGTCCATCTTATAAACTTAATTGCTTGATGGGAATAGGTCATAAAAATACACACTTATTTGCACACTCATATTCAGAGTGTGCATTATTCACAGGTGCCAAAAGGTAGAAGCAACCCAAGTGTGCACTGAACGGTGAGTAGATGACCAAATGTGGTCTGTGCGTACAATGAAATACCCTGGCTACAAAGTGCAGGTTTTCAGAACTTGGAGAGAAATCAGGAAGTATCAGAAGGGTGTGTTTATTTCCTTTTTCTCCAGCCACCTCCTCTGAGCCAGAAGGACTGCCACCTTATCATTTTCAGAGGCGTTGCAAAAGGAGTAAGAACAATCCTTTCATTTGCAACAAGGTGCATGAATCCTGAGGGCATTGTGCTAAGTAAAACTGTCCAGTCACAAAAGGACAAATACTGTATGATTCCACTTATGTAGGGTACCTAAAGAAGTCAGAGTGGGGTGCCTGTTGCCAGGGGCTGGAGGGAAAGGTAAATAGGGAGTTTGTATTTATTTATTTATTTATTTATTTATTTATTTATTTATTTATTTTTTAAAGATTTTATTTATTTATTTGACAGAGAGAGAGATCACAAGTAGGCAGAGAGGCAGGCAGAGAGAGAGAGAGAGAGAGGAGGAAGCAGGCTCCCTGCTGAGCAGAGAGCCTGATGTGGGACTCGATCCCAGGACCCTGAGATCATGACCTGAGCCGAAGGCAGGGGCTTAACCCACTGAGCCACCCAGGCGCCCCATGGGAGTTTGTATTTAAAAGCAACAGAGTTTTGGGGTACCTGGATGGTTCAGATGGTTAAGGGTCTGCCTTTGGCTCAGGTCATGATCCCAAGGTACTGGGATCGAGTCCCGCATTGGACTCCTTTCTCAGCAGGGAGTCTGCTTCTCCCTTTCCCTCTGCTGTTCCCCTTGCTTTTGCACGTGTGTGTGTGCTTGCGCTCTCTCTCTCTCTCTGTCAAATAAATAAAAAAATAAATCTTTTTGTTTCTTTCTTTCTTTCTTTTTTTTAAAGGTACAGAGTTTCAGACTGAGGAAACAAAAAAGTTCCATGGGTGGATAGTGATGGATGGGCGCACAACAAGGTGAATGTACATGATGCCATTGACTTACACACTTAATAACAGTTAAAATGGTAAATTTTGTGGTGCATATTTTACTGCAATAAAAAATACAGAAACCTAGTGTTTCAGTGGCCACTATAGTTGCTTTGTGTGAAAACAAACAAAACATCTTGAAATGGTAGATAGGTGGGAAAGTGACTGAACTTAGAAAACAACCCATCTGTATAGAACTTCTGAAGCTGTATTTGCAGAAACACAATTGGTACAGCCTTGGATTCCTTCAGCCTTTTCTGTAGCTATTAAAGCACTATCTCATCAGTGGTCTCATTTACCTCCCAGTAGCCTTGCGATTTCTAGAAGATCACTAATTTCGGAGAGCCCTGAGAGGGTTCTTAAAGTTCCCAGCTTCCAGAAGATGGGAGCAGACCATGGAATTTGGATGACACTTTTCCAATAGTTTGAAATGCAAGGACCATTCCACCATTCAGGTTTTGAATGGAGTGGTGCAGCTTAGGGAAAGCTCTACATAGTGAAGAAAAGCTCAATCCAGGCTTTCCGCATAGAGGGTGAGCCAATCAGGAGCCAAATGGCAGCATTTGGGATTCTCTTCTTCGCGAGCTGCTCTCCTGCTTGTGTTCGCTGTGGCTGAGGACTGAACTGGCTGCTCACATACTCCCAGCCTCTGAGGCAGTTGGGGTATCTGGCAGGAACAAATAATTTGGGCTATTTAAGCAGAAAAGGAATTTCAGCGAAAATATTGTCATAGCTCACAGAATCACAGGGGAAATTAGAGAACCAAGGTTCTAAAACAGCCAGGAACAAAAGAGCTAGATGCTATAAGGTCTTCACCTGAAATGGAGCCCACGCTGCAGTCCAGTGGGAGAGCTCAGTTAGCACAAGTAAACACAGCTCACCAGCCGGCCGGGCCATGGCGGCTGGCAGCACACCCTGGCGTCCCCCTGGCCCTCTATTACGCTGCTTCTGGAAACTGAAAGTTGTGGCTACTGGTGCAGCCTCCGGAAAGGATGTTCCCCTCTCCCTGCTTCTCTGAGTCACTGGCTCTTGAGTCAAAATCTGGGGCATCTGCCTGTCATGAACCAACCAAGAACCACACAGCAGGTGGTCCTCTAACTTAGCAAAAGACAAAGGCTTGCTGAACCAAGCAACAGTCATCCCCACATCCCAGATCAAAGGAAGAAAGAAACCAGAGTCCTGTGTCCATCCCAGTTTCCAAATGCCACAGAGAACTGTCCCCTCTCCACACTCGCTACCACCACTCCAATCCAGGTCCCCACCATTCTCTCATGGAGATTATGACCAAAGCCTTCTCCCCACCTCCTAGCTCCAACCCATTTTCCACACTGCACAAGAAGGCTGTTCTAACACATAGATCTGATCCTGTCGTCCTTGCTTAAAACCCCCAAAGCCCATTGTCTTTGAGATGAATTCTAATTCTCTTAAAGTGCATTCGAAGTCTGCCATATCTGTCCCTTACCTCTGTCCCAGCCTCATCTCTGCTAGCATCCCCTCTGAAGTATATGATCACTGAGTGAAAACATGAGTTGGGGAAAGTGTCACAGAGATGATCTGCTCCAGAGTTTCGCAAATGTCAGTCCTTAAATTGGATACCATAGAAAGATCTGGGAAATGAAGAGAAAAAAAATACAGATTTGACCTACTAGGTCAGAATTTAGGGGGTAGGGGCTACAGGTCCATATTTCTAAAACACCAACCAGGTGGGGAGACACTAACTTAATCCAAATCCCTCCTTTTGTACATGTGGGGGCTGAGGCCTAGACAGGTGAGACACTAAGGAAAGCCAGTTTGTTGTTATAATGAAACAAGACTCGTAGCAGAGTTACCCTGACACATTTAGTGTTATATGTATCATTACTGTGCCACATGGTAATTAGGCATGAAGAGAGGGTAAGTTATTCAGAGAGAGGACTATTATTACAGTTATAGAAACCAAGTGTTTGGGGTCCACCTGGGAAGAAGGGAAAGGAGCCATTGGGAAAGACAGAGGGGCTTCTGTGAGGTCCCATAGAGGGTCTCCAGGTCTGCCACCTGGGCTCTGACAAATCTGATGGCAGGTGGGTCTGCCCACAGATTTGGGGAGCTGGTGGGGGGAGCTAGGCTGCAGGCCAGTGATTTAAGACAAGCCTGTAAAGACTGGAGAAAGCCAAAACAGCACCTGACCCCTTCTTCCAGTGAGGGAAGCATCAGAAGAGGGAGGAGAAGCAATATAGACCTGAGGTCCTCCTGCTGCAGGAACACACTGAGAGATGGACTTAAAGAAATGCCTTTTTCAGACTTAAAGAAATGCCTTTCGTCCTCACACATCAGAATTGCCCATTGTGTTCTAGATGTATGTTCCTGGTTCAAGTCCAGGGTCATGCCCACAGGGCTCCCTTCATCTGTAATGCCTGACCCACAGACCTGCCCTACCCCCTTGCTGGTCTTTCCAGGCCCTGCTCAGCCAGTTGTGCTCTGGTCTGGCTTCTCTCTGCTTCTGCCTCTACCTTTGTCTCTGTTTCCCTCCTGCTAATCGCTCCCCTCCAACCCTTGGTTCCTCCAGGCCCCTCTAGTGATAACGGAGCCCCATTATCACAAGTCCTGAGAGGCTACATTATCCTTTCTGGTTTCTCTACACTCCAGCTCCACTTTCCTAACAGTCTTCTTTACCAAACTCTTCTTGAATTACCCCATTTGAGCGTGTGATCTGTCTCCTGCCAAGACTCAGACTAGCAGAATACCTGAAGTAAAAACCCAGGGTTCAGGACAGGGGCTGTGGAGAGCAAGACAAGGTAAGGGAACCCCGTCATAGTCAGGAATGAGAACCAAGGGCAGACCCCCATGGGACTAAACAATGCTGCAGGTTCTGGAAAGCTCAGTAGAGGAGAAAACAGTTCAAACTAATTTAAGTAGAGAGCATCTTCAAGGCTGTCAAAGAATTTGACTCTACCTTTGGTGTCCACCATCCAATCCTGCTCCCCCTTTGAGAGACTCTTCCATGGGATTACCAGCCATAGGTCTCACCCATAGCCTACAGGAGAGGAGGGATCTTTCCTCTCCCCACCTCCTGGCAGGCAGGGCATTGACATGGGACCTAGGTTCAGCCAGTTGCATGCTCTCATCTCCACTCTGACCCTAGAGCCCTTACTCTACAGTGAAAAATCTCTAGGAGTTCTTCGTGGGGTAGCTGGGGTGTCCCGCAGTGACTGCTTGGATGCCTTAGATAGACAGCTCCTGCTAAAGGTTACCATGTCTCCTTCCTTCCTCTCATCACAGCTGCCTTGGTGACTGCCCATCTTCTGAGTTGAGGTCTTTGTTCTGAGAGCCCACCATTCTCCTCTACTCAATTTCCTAACCTGCTGAAGCTAGCCAGGACACATTTCTATTGACTACATCAAGGACCCTCACATGTGACTAGCCTAGAGCTCCCTAAAAGGCCTCAGATGGGATGCTCTGAGCAGAAATAAGGCTGGCCTCAACAGGGGTCTTCATGCTCCTATACCAGCCCATGATAATCCACAGCCCAATGTACTATACCTCTGGCTCATGCCAGGTGACTCCCAGTTTCCTTTCTTTGGCTGCATTAACCTCCCAAGCCAAGTGTGAAAGCCAAGACAGGAGAGACCCTTGGAGTCTACCACTGACTCTTTCCCAGTCACCTCACCTCCGTCCCTAAGACATCCCCTTTCTGGTTTCTCCAGCTCCATGGCTTACTGCCAATCTCCCCCCATCATGCTCATCATCCTTGGGGCTTTTGGCCTCCAGGCCACTCTAATCTCCCCCCACCACTACCTTCCTTTTTGATGTGGACATTCCAGTCCCCTCTCCTCTCAAATCAACTCAGAATAAGTTGGTATTTTGCAACTTTAAAAAAACTGGAAGAAAACCAAACACAGACCAAATGGAAAATAATGAAAAGGCCAAGCAAGACACATCCTGTTTGTCGAGCACACAGGCTTCATCCCAGTGTTATTGAAGGCTCACCTTGGATCACCTTGGCCCATACAGGCTTGGAAATATCTCCAGGGTCACCCTCGCCCCGGGCTCTCAGTGGCTTCTAGAATTGGCTTCCTTGCCTCTCTATTCTATGGGGCCTCACCAAACGTGACTGGGCTGTTCTTCACCATACCTGTCACTCCTGTCACTGGAGAGAGTGGAGACTTGCCACTAGACCCTGAGATTCCTCATGTATTCCCTGGGATCCAGGCTATTCTGTCCTTATCTTTCTCCACCAGGGAGTTATCTAAGACTATGAGAAACCCATCCTTGCCCCAGATCCAAGTCTAAATGTGCCAGTCACCATTTGGGAAAGAAGGAAGCAAACACCTCCCGGGGACTTGCCCTGCGGCTGGCCCTATGGTGCACACAATGGCACTTCACTTCATCCTCCCAACACTCAGATCCCCCACATGGTGAAAGGGGCTCTGGAAGTGCCAGAAGAGAGAGAACCGGATTCAAAGACCTCAAACCCCACGCCCAGAGCTTGCTCATGCATGTCCTTACCGACCGTCTACACCAGGAAAGGCAAAGAGGCTTTGTCTCCGATACCAGCTCGGATCAACTTTGGAGCTGCCTGGAGCATGCGGTGAGGAGGATGAAGCCATGTCTGCGCTCAATGGGAGAGAGGATCATGAGGAGTGAGAGATGTGGGGAGAACTGGAGAGGGTGACCGCAAAGCAGAGGTCACCGAGCTGCTGCCCTTGATCCAAGCCATTTTTGTGACAGGTGCCACTGTAGCCAAAACATCTCATGCCACATGGACGAGCATGTCTCTTCTCAGGGCTTCAAGTCTCAGCTCTGCTCCTGACCGGCCCTGGGACTATAGGCAAGTCACTATACCCTGTTGAGCCCCAGTTGTGCTGTCGGTAAAATCTAGCGGAGTATGACACTTACTTACTTCCAAGACGTCAGGAATCATCAGCTGTCTTAATGAGTGTGAATCCCTAGTACAGTGCCGCCCGCACAGTAAGCCCCTGACAGCGAGGACTAGTTGTTGAAGTTGCTACTGCTGTTGGCCATCATGCTCTCAAGCAGCAGTGCCCACACGGGTGCACATATGAGCTCCTTGGTTCCACTATCTGCCAAGATAAAAAATGCCCAGTTTGCTCCAAGTCTTCGAAAACTCCCAGGTGGCCCACGCTTGCCTTCAAGTGCCGCTGGTTCTGTGGCAGTCAGCACGGGGTCTGTGTTTACCCTGAAGTCCCATTCCTTTCCAGTCTACTGTCAGACATTTCAAATCCTCCATGGGGCTCCCCACCTTGTTACTATGATTACATGTCCTGATTATTTCATCAAGTTCCGTAGAGCCATCAAGTTTTCGTAGAGAGGCTAGTAAATGCCCGGTAGAACATGGGAGCTAATTACCATCTTAATTGGAGAGAATGACCTGGTAAATAAAATTGTGTAATTTAATTAATTATCAAGGTGTGTCCTATAAAGGTTAATGAGAAATCAAAACCCATAGCCAAAGGTTTTGACATTTCTGGGCAGAGAATTCCCAAGCTTTGGAAGCAAGAGGGGTCAGCGTCTATGGCATAGCAAAGTACTTTTCCTTGCATGGGCCAGAAGATTAGATCCATTGCCCTTTCTAATAGGGGAGATGGTGGCTCATAGATCCAGTCTGGGTTACTGTTTGTTTGGTTCGCTTTCGGGTTTTTTTGTTTGGTTGGTTTTGTTTTTTACATTTATTCCTTTTATTAAGCATTTTTTAAGGGCCTTGTGCGTTTATTATGAGTTAGGACCGCCCATCCTCCAAGGATATTTATTGTTTTTCCCACATGGTGAGTGTTCTGGGAATAAATTCTCCTGGCTTGGAACGCCCTCTTTCCAGAAACAGCTGGCAGTTTGTGTCCGCAGCAGATTGGCCTTGCCTCACGTCCACGCTGTCTTTGCCTTGTGCGGGTCTGCCCTCTCCCCTGTCTTGGGCTTCCTCTGTGGCAAAGGGATCCCCATGGTTTCCTGTAGAATTCACTCCAGTAAACAAACTTGCCTATTGCCTTCATGGAAACCTGGCTCTTGCCCCAAATGCTGCTTCCCCTGCAGGTTTCTCCATCAAGAATTGCGATTTTTCCCACAACCCAGAAACGTCTCTGTCAGCAGGTGGGGATGGCCTTCTCCATGCTCCCTGGCACAGCCTGTCCTCCGGGAGCCCGTGTCCCTACCCCGTCGCCCCCCTGTCGTCTCCAGGCCCTGGCGACTTCCGGCCTTACAGTCCCCTCCATCCCCAGTTCTGAGGCGACACCGGGCGCTCCCGGTCACCTGCCTCCCAGGGCTGGGACACCTCGGCTGTAGGTGGTGTCGGCCGCCTCCTCTCAACCGCAGCCCTCCCGGCTACGGCCAGGATCTAGTCAGCAGCTCGCAGGGCTCTCGCACAAGCACTCTGTCGGACTTGGCCTTCTCAGCTCTAGTCTGTCCCTCCGCTGCTGGGCCCCTTCCCAGCCTCCGCCCTGTCGGCCTGTCTTGCTGCCGGCATACTCACCGTGTCAGCCTCCGCTCTCTCCGCCCCCTTCTCGGTCTAGCCCGGACTCCACGGCGTCTGCTCCGAGCTGCTCTCTGGCGGGTAGTTTATTCCCTGTCAGCCCCAGGCCGCAGGTTACCCACCTTACCCGTGACGCCCGCATGCTCCGCGGTGCGCACGCCTCTCTCTGATTGGCTCGCAGCTGCTTCCGGCCCGCTGGCTGCCATGGTGCACTGTGGGCAGAGGATACGCCCCCCGCCGGTGGACGGCGAGAAGCGGACCGCTGTGGGCCGGAGTGACCGTGGGCAGGAGTGATGACGCGCCTGCTCCCAGCCAAGGCGTTAAGAGGCGGTCGTGTTTCCTTCCGCTTCAGCCTCTGCCGGCAAGCAGCACGAGGAGAACACGCCCTGGCCAGCTGACGGGCCCGAGGCGGCTGGGAGGCACATGGAGCCGACCCGAATATGCGCACCTCCAGCGGGATGCACAGCCAGACACACGAGTGAGTCAAATGTTTGAGAAATGTTTGTTCTCACCATAAGCCGCTGAGATTCGGTGTTGTTTATTATACCCCGTGATTGCAGCAATACTGGACGGAACCTATCCCCTGTATCTTCATCTGCTTCCTTCCGTCCAGACCTTTCCATCCTTGGTTAAACACGCTGAAGTCTCTCCCAGCTAACAGAACAAACCCCCAGTCCGTGTGTCTTCTTCTAGTGATTGCCCTTCTCAGCTGTACTCTTCTCAAGGTGCTCGAAAGAAGTGTCTCTTGGCACTGGTCCCAGGACCTACCTCTTGTTCTTGCTTCTTCTTATTGTGATCTGGCTTGCTCCCACTACTGCCCCGAATCTGCTTTCCCAGGGTTCTTGTTTTGCTTTGTTTTGTTTTCAGCAAATACTGAGTGCTACCCATGCTGCAGCTGGACATCAGGGACACGAGTAGGAAAAGGTGGGGATGGGCTCTGTCAGCCTCATGAAGCTCATGGTCTTGGGGTACAGGGACAAGAAACCAGATGACAACAACCAGAGGGCAGGTTCCTGGGCATCATTTTATCGCCCCCCCCCCGGGGGGGGGCTTGTGGTAGGAATTTGATAAATGTTTGGTAATACAGAAAAATTAACTGAACAAGATATGGAGGAATTAATAAGACATTCACAAGTGAACCATGAGAAGTACAAAGCAGAATGTTACTTGCTGAGTTCCCCAGAAGACTATTATTGATAATTGAGTGTTATCACAAAACTAGCCTTTGGGTAATGTCTAATTTAACATCAGCTGCATGGTTGGTGCTTCATAACTGCTTGTTGAATATATGTAGGGTTTGGTAACTTAAGGGACTTAAATTACAATATTTTATAATCCTTACAACATCTCATTGGAGAAAAAAAAATAACAAAAACAACCCTGAATTTCTTAAAGGTTAAGTAAATTTCCCGAGGTCAGTCAACCCGTAAGTAGTGAAGTCACTACTTACTACTTGGATCTTAGGGCTTCGGGGTGGGGGGGGTTGGGCAGAGTTTGTGCTCTTTCCCTGTTACTCATCAAGTAACATTCCATTCTATGCTTCTCATGTTTCACCTGTGAAGGTCTTGTTAACACTTCCGTATTTTGTAATTAACTCTTCGGTATTGCCAAATATTTATCAAAGTCCTACTACAAGCCTGATGGCAATAAAATGCTGAACAGACAGCAGATCCTGTGCTCTTTCCCTGAAGTCCATAGAGTCCATCTGTAAATGAAGTGCGGGGTTGGCCTCCACACAGGGGACACCTGAGCTGGGCTATGACAGATGGGTCACATTTGGATAGACTCAAAGCAGTATGGAGAAGAAATTCTTGGGGAAAGGACCAGCATGAACACAGGAATGGAAAGGGGATGGCATCCTGCTTTCAAGGGACGGAAAAGAGAAGGTCTGCTGTAGGTGGTTCCATGGCTGGGGAAACATCCTGTCCAAGGGTCAGCTTGAACTCCAAGAGCTGACTCTGAATGGCAACTCTTTGGCTGTAATAACTGCATATCAAATGGTTGTAGATCACAAGCATCTAGGGCAAGAAGGAAACATCATAACTAAAACAAGGATTGCGATCAGAGGGGAGAGAGGACACCACAAGCTTCTCTGTCCTCAACCTCACAAGGCTCCATAAGACACTGGCAGATGTGCACAATGCTAGATGTGTCTGTGCGCACATAACCCAGTGGGGTAGCTTCGTAGGACCAGCAGAAGATGCCTGTGTGACTCATTGGAGTTCATAAGGCCTTCAATAAAATTCAGTATAAAGTTTTGAGCTTAACTGTTTGCAAATCCTCCAATGGGTATAAAACTTCAGTTATGCAAGGTGAGTAAGAATTGGAGACATTGGTGAGAAGCCGGTGCCGCCTGGGGCTGGGAATGGCCACGTGCATGTGGGGGGACAGTCTGAACGAGGCTGCAGAATTAGTTGAAACCCCTAAGGGTTAAAATTAGTACCCCATTTCAGGTGCATTTACTCCAACTTCCCCAGCTCAGTTTTGAATAACTTCATACTTATCAAGGAGACTAGGATTTTCCCAGCACTAAATGTTTTCAGTGACTTTACCTCTTATAATTTTCCCTCCTTTACTGCACGCGAGGTTCCTGCACGCAGATCAACTGCAGGAGGAACTACAACTGAGCAGAAAGGAAAGAATGAAATTCATCCATAATCTTAGCACCTGTGGAGAAATACTTTTCCCAGAATCTTTGGATAATTTTTAAAATAAAAATAAGAGCCTACTACATACACAATTTATATCCTGATTTTTTTATTTGATGATATCCTGTTGAACATCTGTTTGTGCCAGTAAATATTCCTCCACAGCATCTTTTCATAGCTGTGCAGTGTCCTGTGCTGTTAGAGTCACTGCGAAGCTCTTGTTTGACATCAGAGCTCAGATCTCATAATCGTGGCTGACGCTTCGGTGAGTCTATGTATTATTATTTCCTTAGGGCCTCTCACCTCCCTTTCCAGTCTCCCTGCTTTTTGGCTCCTCATTCCTGCTTCTCTTTCTGGCCAAACTGAACTTCTTTGGGTTCCTTGCACACACTGTGCTCTCTCTGCCCCTTGTGTTTTCCTACAGCCTAGAACATTCTTTCTCCACCTGAAACCCCACACGGAGCTATTCCCCAACCATCTTGCAGACATCACTGCTTTAGGTGAAATTTCCCTGATGCCACGTCATCCCCATTGCCGCCACGGACTGGG
This sequence comes from Mustela nivalis, assembly GCF_964662115.1. Lineage (NCBI taxonomy): Eukaryota > Metazoa > Chordata > Mammalia > Carnivora > Mustelidae > Mustela > Mustela nivalis. The sequence goes on from NC_139028.1 coordinate 17,681,316, forward strand.
TCAGCTGTCCCTTATGCGCTGGCCACCGCCACTTGGTGTCACTCTACTAGAGCAGGAATCAGACCTGTTTCCCTATCTCCCCTCTTCACCAGCTCGTGATGTCCATAGAGACTGGAATCCAGTCTGTCTTGGTCAGTGCACCTGAACAGTGCCCATAAAAATTTTTATGGTACTCCATAAAAATCCATTGGACAAGAAATACACTATCCCTAAGAACAACGCAGCTGGGTCAAAGGCATGCACTTTTCAAGGCTTATGACACATATTGCCATCGCTCCCTCCAAAGACCTTCCCAGTTTACCTTTATTCCAGTGTGTGTGTGTGTGTGTGTGTGTGTGTGTGTTCATTTCCTCATGCCCTGGGTAGCCAAAAGTTCTGAGAGTAATTTCCCTGCACAGCGTTTTATTTAGGGAGCACTGACTGGAATGATGTGCACTGGGTTATTGAAAAGTCTCAACTCAGAAGGGTATAAACACGAAAGTTAATTTTTTCCAGTCACTGCTCTCTGCTGTGTTCTATCGAATCCCTTTTCCCCATCACTTAATGATATTTTGGGCAGAGGGTGAACGTTCCTGTCACTTCCAGTTATTAAAAACTCAGTCGAGTCAGTTTAAAAGTCCGAATCCATATCTGATTCAAAGCTCTTCCTTCCTATCCCCCAGACAGACTGAGGCTCTCGGGACATGGAGATGGAGGGGGCAGTGTGGGCTCTTCCTACACCTCTGCCCCTTCTCCTCCCTCTTCTGTGTCTAGCTTTCTTGGCTTAGGGGCAGGCAGGGAAGATAGGGAGGTGGGAGGCATCTCAGCATGGTGGAGGACCAGTGGTGGCGAGAAGACGTCTCCCATTTTGGCCTGGTTCTATTCTCATGTGAGACTAGTGGGCCTTCTGAAATGCCATTCTCCATGTGGGGGCTTAATTTTGGATTAATGCTTAACTCAACATGGGTCTCATCTCATACAAGGACCCCATCAGAGAGCAAGTGCCAAAGTCCCTCTTCAACTGGGACTATGGCCCTCAACCCTTTCTGGATGAAGCCTGTCCTCACTTGTTATGACAATTATCTGAGCAGACGACAGCTCCTCACTCTCCTTATTCTGCACTCCTTTAGCTGTAACCTTAGAAAATGCTGTGGACTTAATCTGTGTTCTCCAAGGGCTGAGGGAATGTGGAAAAGGGGTACCTCAAGTACTTCCTTCTAAAGACCTCTAGAGCCCCTTCTCCTTCTCTGTCATGGGCCACCTCCATAGGCCTTTTATAAAAATCTCTAACCCAGAAATAACGGATGGTCTCTGTGATAACGTATGTCTTCCAATGGAGAGAAAAGGGAATTTCCTCTCACCATGGACACTGTGAAGCTAGAGCCTCTGATGCTACCTCCCCACATTGCCCAGTCCTCTCCCTGTATAAGCAAGAGCTCAGGAATAGGGGTCAGGATGGGTTGAAGGTGGCAGGCTGGTTCCTAGAGCCGTGGCTACAAACTACTTTGTCCTATTGCCAGATGTCTTGGCTCTGCTCCTGGGCAGCCATCTTGAGAAAGCAAGTTCTTCAGTGTCTCTCTCTCTCTTTTTTTTTTTTTTTTTAAGATTTTATTTATTTTTAACAGACAGAGATCACAAGTAGGCAGAGAAGCAGGCAGAGAGAGTGGGAGGAAGCAGGCTTCCTGCTGAGCAGAGAGCCTGATGTGGAGCTCGATCCCAGGACCCTGGGATCATGACCTGAGCTGAAGGCAGAGGCTTAACCCGCTGAGCCACCCAGGTGCCCCTCTTCAGTGTCTCTTGTCTGCTGCTTTGTTTTGGACCTTAGCCACAATTCTGGGACACCAGACAAATCTCCCTCATCGTCTTGTTGCAGGCGTACCAGTCATGGACCTCAACAGTATTTTTACAGTAATTGCAGAACCAGATTGCACATGGGTGTTTCTTGTAGCAGCACTAGGTAAAAGCTGAGGGCAAGACCAGGCAATTGGGAATTATGGGGGAAATGGCCACATGAAACAAAAGAGACAGAGTCCAGAGCCCTGTGATGTGGGAGTGGGGGAGGGCAAAGCGTGGATAGAGAGAAGAGTAGGCGCTCTTGTGCCTCCAGGGGCCTTTTGGCTCAGGGGACCTCTCTGTCCAGTCTCATCCATTGTCAGAGACAATCAGACATCTCATGTGAAGAGGAGAATGGGAAAGAAAGGGGCCTCAGTGAAAGCCTCTCACCCTCCCTCAGTCTTCCCAATGCAAATGTCACATCCATTTGAGCTGATGGCCTGTCCAAAGCCCCTCCTGCCATAATGAGCCACACGGCCCCCTCCTGGACACTGAGCCCTTACAGGCTGATTGGGTAAGTGCAAAGGTGGCCACAGGATGGGAAAGGCATGGCTAAGGATTGTTTCTAGCCCCTAGCATCCAGGAGAGAAGGAAGCTTGGACAGGGTTTCAGTGAATCAATCACTGTAAGAAAGGCCTTCTTCCCTCTGAGTTCTCGGGCATGGTTTGTGGAAATGAGCTCCTCAGTGTTGCAGTTACAGTCAGAGTGTTGGGAGCCCTGGGATTCATTCATCTTGACTTCAGCATCGATTTCTTGTTCAGTAATTAGCTTACCAGAGCCCCTGATGGCATAATCACTCCATTTACATAATTAAGACATAAATCTTGAGCCTGGGTAGTCACCAGGACACTAAGGACACTGGACACAAAGAACAGCAGGTGCCTGACAGCTTGTAGCCCCAGTTCTACACTCACACCTGCTGATTCCATTTGCCATGACTTCAGCAGGCTGAGAACTTCATCTTAGAAACATTTTTTTTTTTTGGAAGGCTCATGCCAAGGAGATCAATCCACTTAAACTAGGCTTACAGAGAGGCTCTAATGGTCTTAAAATACGCTCACAATTTCTTTGGCACTGGTTCATTCAAAAGGTGGCGTCTAATTCCCTTTCTCGTCATCGTGGGCCAGAATCAATCAGTGACTTGCTTCTAAAGAACAGACTGTGGCAGATGGTATGTGATTTCCAAAGCTAGCTCAAAATTGCTGCTTCCTCCTCTGTCTGTCTGTCTGTCTGTCTGGGGAACTCAACTGCCATGTTATGACAGTATTCAAGCAGCCTACATGGGGGAAGAAACTGAGGCCGTCTGTCAGACACTGGCACAAATTCACTGTCCATGTGCGTGCACCATCTTGGAAGTGGATATTCCACACTCAGACAAGCCTTCAGATGACACAGCCCAGGCGGACATGTTGATGACCATCTCATAAGAAATCTCAAGTTAGGACCACCCAACTAAGCCATTCCCAAATTTCTGACTTACAGAAACTGTGAGGATAGTAAATGCTTCTTATTATATTTAGCCATCAAATCTTAATTTGTTATCTATAGTAAATAATTAATACAGAGAGCACGTCTCTCCCCAGTACTGCTTCTTCAGGAGAAGCTCTGATATCAAAACAAACATAGCTAAAAATGTTCATACTTTGTGATCCAGGAATTCCTCTTGTAAGAATTTACCTTATAAAAATATATGTATTTGCAAAATGTTTGTATAAATGTGTTCATTGCAGCATTCCTTGTAATAGTGAAATGCTCCATTTCAGTTTTCAGTGAAAACTGAAAGCAATTAACTTTCCCATCAATATAATTCAATTAAATAAATTATGAAGAAAAGTTGAATAATTCTATATAAGAATGAAAAAAATTGAATTAGCCATTAAAAAAAAATTTTCTACATGTAAAACTTCCCATCCAGACGGTTTATCATTTGGTTTGCCAACAATTTATGGAAGAAACACTTGAATTTTTATATAATTACGAGGAATAAAAAAATGGAACACTTTCCAACTCACGTATAACCTTGGTATCCAAACCTGACAGAAATATTAAAAGAGAGGAATATAATAAACAAATCTCACTCTTGAACATAAGTGTAAACATTTTCAAAAAATTTTCAAATTCAACAATTTATTGAAAGATATAAATCACGAATAAGTATAGCTTAAAGCAAAAATACAAGGCTGATTCAACCGTCAAAAAAAATCAACCTAATTTACCTTATTAATAGGATTAGGAGAAAATTCATGTGACTATCACAACAGATATGGAAAAAATCCAACAAAATGCAACACCCATTTATAGTTTTAAGGAAGAACCCCTTGACTGAATAGAAATAGAGAGGATACTTCCTTTCTAAATTATTATTTAAGACCTTCCAAAGTGCTCTACCAGCCTCTTCTCTTCCCTGGTTCAGAAATTTTGAGCTGCCTCCCGGTTTGCTCCTACCTCCTTTTTCAAGTCTACGCTCAAATATAATTTCCTCCAGAGGATTGTGTGCTACTGCTTCTTCAGGAGTTTATTTTAATTGGTGGATTGACTCTAAGTTTTGTCTCCTTCTCTAGTCAGAAGCTCTGAAGTCAGAGAGTTGTGGTCCCCTGCTTACTCCAGCACCTGACTCATCACAGATGGTCAGTAACTGGTTTCTCAAGTGATAACTGTGGGTTTAAGTGGGTGTCTGCGGGTGATTGCCTCCGGGCGAGAGAGCTAGTGGGATCCAGATAGTTCCCCTGGGAGAAGTCATTGCTGATGGCTACTTGTCCTGCTACTTAATGTCATTTCTATAACGGCATCCAAGATAAGAAAAGTTTTTCTGCTTCAGCAACAAAACTGTCCTTCCTTAAAATCAGTGTTTGATAAATCTTATCATGTACTATGTGGAAAAATGAAATAAGAATAAATTATTATTTAAGACCTTTAGTATCAGGTGTTTGCGGTTTGTTGACTTTTTTGAAAAAATCAAGTTAGGAACTTTTATTAAAATGAAAAATGCTCTTTCTTCATCTTAACCAGATGTGAAATGATGTTAAAACCTTTAAAGATGTATTGAGAAAAACCAGGCTTAAAAGAAAGATGACAAAACACATATGCTGTCACCAAAAAGAGATGCCTTCAGAGAAAAATAATTAAAACTCCAAGCTGCACAGAGATTGCAGATAGTTCTAGTGATCTGGCCAACAGGGAAAAAGCAAGCACTAAGGTCTTTGCCTCCAGTCTTTTTGTTCATTGCTTATGGCTGAAATTTCATATTCACTTCTTCCTGTTTGACTACACCCGACAATGGTAGCCATGGGAGGCGGACAATGACTCAGCCCACCCCGCTCAGCCTTGGAAGGGAGCAGATGGATTCTCAGCTGGTAAATGAGCTGCTTTTGTCTCCTTGCCATTCTGTGGTTTAGGGTTTTCTGCAGGGGTGTGGATGCTGAGCTGTCTGCTGACCTTGGGCCTGCTCTCCTCGGTTTTCCTGCCCTTCTTCACTACCATCCTCTCTGTCTTGGCCACGGGTCCTGCGGAATGGTGGCCTCTAAGGCCACTGTTGTGTCGCTGGTCTTCCCTGCCCTTGGCAGTCAGTCCTTCCTGCCCTTGGCAGTCAGTCCTTCCATTCCCTCTCCCTGCACAGGCAGGCTGGACCACCCCGGTCTGAGCCCACAAGGTGTCCACGTGCGGCAGGTGGGAACAGAGTCTGCAGTGGGGCTGGCACTGTGGGCTCCCACCTCGGGAACATTCCCTATCCCTCCTTCTGTCCCTGCTCCCACCCATAATTCTGGCAATCCTACTGTAATCCGGCATGAGATCCTCTCCTGTGGAGGCTGCTACAATGATTAGGGTCTGCTGGGTATTGACTGCCTTGTCCTGGAGCCCACCGGGGCCAGCGAGCTTTGGCTCTGCACGTTCTCCTCAACAGCATCAAACACCGTGCTCTCTCCATCCCCTGCACCATGGAGGCATCACTGGGATTCTTCTAGCTGGAGCAACGTGTGGACTAGGACGTCTTCCTCACTGTCCATCCTGCTGATGAAACCATATCCATTTCTTAATTGAGCTCTTTTACTGGCCCCAGACCTCGCTGGGATGCCTTTCCTGGCCCTGGGAGGTGAACCCCTCTCCCCACTGCTTCTCCAGGTGCTGATCTTCAGGGTCTCCCTGCTGCTGGGGGTTTTGATCCTGGTCTCTGGGGCTGAGCCTTCTCCCCGGTTGACGGCAGCTCATCAGGTGGTGGGAGGGCAGCTCAGGACTCTCCACCAGGATGTTTTCCTGTGGTGGTGCAGAATATCTAGAAAATGATGAGTAAAACAAGCAACAGACTTGATTCAATACTTCCATATAGATTACATCAGCAGAACATTTGCAAAAATTCCTCATGTATTTGGGACAAAGCAAAGCTTGATTACAAAACATAAGACTTGTAATAAGTCATATTCTCTGACCATAATCTTTAAAAATCTGAAAATCAACAATAAACAATACTCACTCTCCTTTGAAAAATAAAACCCTAACAATATAACAACTAACTGAAAGTAAGATACACATCTCTTAAATAATGACTACATTTAAATTATAACTAGGAAATAATAGAAAAAATATTATATATCAAAATGTATCCAGCTGAATCTACTTACAGAAATTTCTTTTTTTTACTATTAATGAAATTGGAAATAAATTAGGTAAGTATTCAACTTAAAAAAATAGAGGATATGATAACAAAATAAACCAAAACAGTCTAGAAAAAATTAATAACAATACCAATTAATTTACTAGCAAGTAAATTAATGAAATGGAAAACGGTAAGATTCTGGATGAATAAACAGTAAAAAAATGGGTTGTAAAATAAGACAATCTCTGCATCATTCACTGAAGACAAACCAGAAAAAGCAGTGTATGAAACACAGGTAAAAAGGATATAAGTAACTACAGATATGCAATACATATAAAAAATGAATATTATGTGGAACATAGCTGAAAGTTAAAGGAAACAGAGGATTTTTTTTTTTTTAGTCTTATATAATATCCAAAACTGGCTCAAAGAGAGAAAAGAAATCTGAACAGACAATAACTGTATAAGAAATTGGAACGACAACTAAAGATGTAACATTAAAAGCAATTCTAGATTCAGATGTGTTTCTAGGCAAGTTCTATCTAACCTTTAAAACACTGATCAATTCCATGTTATTTTAAATATTCCAAACCATTGAAAAAATGGAAAGTTTATAACTTATTTTAAGACAAATAAGCTTAGTTGAACTTAATACCAAAACATGACATTAAAATATTGGACTAATTTCACCTATGGAAAAAGATATAAACATTATAAACGTGATAATAACAACCAAAACCTCTCAGTGGTATGAGAAGACTCGGTACATCACAACCAAGTAGGGACTCTTCCAGAAATAGTCATATATAGGTTCGACATCAAGAAATCTATTAATGGGGGCGCCTGGGTGGCTCAGTGGGTTAAGCCGCTGCCTTTGGCTCAGGTCATGATCTCAGGATCCTGGGATCGAGCCCTGCATCGGGCTCTCTGCTGATTGGGGAGCCTGCTTGCCCCCTCTCTCTCTGTCTGCCTCTCTGCCTGCTTGTGATCTCTCTATCAAGTAAATAAAATCTTTAAAAAAAAAAAAGAAATCTATTAATGTATAGCTGCCACTAATCAGAAGAGAAAAGCCAAGACATTATAACAACAGAGTCTGAAGAAAACAACTGATAAATATTCACATTATTCTTAATTAAAATGCTAAGTGTAATAGGAATAAAAAAAAAATCATTGATGGTAGATGAGTATTTTCCCGAAAACAACAGCAAATCAGCAGTTATCTTCCTGGAGCTGGGGTAGGAGGAGCTAGGCTAGCTAGAGGAGCAAACAAAACTGGTAGTTTTTAAGTACGTGGTGGGTTCAGAGGTACTCATTATTAATTTTCATTATTTACATATATGTCACATATTTTATGTATTATTTTCTACATGATAATATCTAACACAATAGTGAACTTCATATTAAACAGTGAAATTCTGAGCTCTTTCCACTAAACTCAGGAACAAGACAGGGCTGTCATCAAGATTATTAAATATTATTTGGAAGAATTAGCTAATGTCCCCTAAATTAAATAACCCACATAAAAACATTTGCAATTGCAGTGCTTTTATAGCTAAAAGGCCCAAGGAATTCATTTTTTAAAAAACAAACATATATAATTGATAACTTGGTATGAAGACTAGATACAAGACCAATACAAAAACAATCCATGTCTTTTCTTTGTACTCAACAAAATCAGAAGTGGAAATAAAAGTCCCATTCCCAAAAGGGACAAAAAATGTAAAATATTGGTGAGGAAGATTTATAAGAGCACCGAATCTTTAAAAGAAAATACTAAAAACAAAATAGTCATATAGAGACACAGAAAAAGATAGGCTGTCTATACAAACTTTTTCATTTTGGTTTATGACAAATGATAAGAAAAATGAAAATAAAATAATATAGGAAAAATATTTAGAATGATATAAGAGATAATATCCTGAATATCCTGCTTGGGACTCTTACTCCCTCCCCCCGCCCCCTCTGCACTCTCTCTCAAATAAATAAATCTTTTTAAAAAGGGGGTGGGGGCCTGCTCCAATATACCCAATATCCTTAAAAAAAAAAAAAAAAAAAAAAGGAAATTTGGACACAGAAACAGACATTGAGGGAAGATGACATGAAGAGACCCAGAGAGGAGACGGCCATCTATAAGCTAAGGAGAGAGGTCTGGAACAGATTCTTCCCTCGGAGAAAGCATCATGGCCAAGACATTGATTTTAGATCCCCAGACTTCAGCACTGTGAGACAATGAGTTCCTCTCTGTTCAAGCCAGCCAGTGTGTGACGCTGGGTGCAGCGACCCTGGGGAATGAATGCAGTGAGACTGGTGGATGGGTAAAGGTTTGGACAGAGATAGGAATATAATAAAACAAATACAGTAAAAAGTTAATGAGAGGAAAACTCCAGGTGCGAAGCACTCGGATGTTCACTGTAAAATCCTTTCAACTTAGTCATAGGTTTGAAATTTTTAAATGTGAGAAGGAAAAGGAGCACATTACAAAAATGTTCCCTTAGAAGCAAGAACAGTCAATTTTCTTACAAATGGTAGTACCATTCCTAGGAGTCCCATGACTAGGAAACCCCACAGAGCAGATCAAAGAGTGTCAGATACAGCGATTGCCACAGTAACAGCATGTCCATGCGCATGTGCACACAGACACAGACACACGCACATACCTCCACAACCCACATCCCTGCACGTTGGCTTGGAAGTTCTACCTTGGAGACTCTCTTGTAAGAATAAAAATACCAGCATCTAAGTATGTGCTTGCTTCACTATTGTTTTTAGTGACCAAAACCTCCCCCTCAGCAGGGGAAAGGCTGACACGGCAGGGGGGCGAGGCCCGGGGGGCTGTCTGTGGAATAGTATGCTGCCGTTATTTGAATGAGGTAAAGCTATCTTGCTTTCCCCACCCTTAGCCTCTGCTCTATACTATGTTTCGACACAACCTGTATTGTAAAGAGTATTTTTGCTTTTATAATAAAGACATGTTTTTTTAAATGAAAGAAGTCACCCCTCTCCGGAGCCTCTTGCCCTCCAGACATGTTCCTGCACCCCCCAGCTGTTTAGGAGGAGGAGAGGCCCCAGGCCAGGCTGAGACTGCTTCCCCTGAGGTCAGGTGGTTGAAGCAAAGGAGCACAGACAGTCAGCCCAGGAGGCTAAACTGAGGGGACAAAATGGGCTCCTCCTGCCAGCTGAGCACAGTAGCGGTGGACACTGAGTTGGGCTTCAGGTCTGGTGAAGAAGCTGGGATTTGTTCACTGAAAGTCCAGGTCTTGGGGAGAGGGCAGTGGAACAAGGAACAGGGGATGGGTAAACAAGTCGGAAGATTCTAGAACCAGAATAGTCTGAGTCTGACAATTCTGGCCGTCCTGTTGCCGGAGAGACTGAGGAGACACCTTGTCCCGTTTTGTCTTTTGTAAAATCAGAATGATATCTACGTCCTGGTTTGGTGAGAGGAGTTGATGCCATGGTGTATATAAAACACGTGCCCCAGATGCTCAGGCGTGATCCTGTCCTTAGGATCCTGTGCACCCGGCCACTCAACAGCAGGTGCCCAGCCACGGGGACCACTGTCGAATGCCTGCAGTGTTCCCCTAGTCTCTTCTGGAGACGGAAGGAGGGAGAATCCTGCTTCTGCCCACCTTGCTCTCTGCTCCGCCGCCCAGAACTTCCTTCTGTCTCTTTTATCCTGCCAGCAGGCAGCTGAGGAATGCAGCCCAGCTCGGATGGCAGAAAGCCATGGGAGGAACACCCCGCACCAGAGGCCTGGTATTGACCGGTCTTGAACACTCACGCCAACAGCTCGTGTGTGCACGCTGCCCATGAAGACGTCAGATTTGGGGACCAAGTTAGGTATGTGGTCCCGGGCTCGGTTCCAATTGCAGCGTGTGTGTGTGTTTGTGTGTGTGTGTGTGTGTGTGTGTGTGTGTGTGTGTGTAAGTGAGAGAGAGACAGACAGACAGACGGGAGAAAGACGGCTGGCTTATTTCATACAAAAGCAGAAAGAAGAAGGAGGCAAAATCACGTTAGTCAAAATGTTATTTATGAAAGTCAGCAGGTGCTGAGCCTCGTGTGCACACCGGTCAGTGCCGGGGGTGTTTAGGTGAGTGTGTTCTGCTCCAAGAAGTTGCAAGGCTTCTGCGTGGTGTGCCGCTACCCTACAGGCAGTCTGGTCAGAGGGGTGAGGCAGCAGGAAACGCAGGGGTGGACCAGAACCCTGGAGAACCTGAGGCTGTGACAGACGTTCTGGGTCTTCCTTGACCTACAAGACGACCTACTCCTAAGCCTCCCAGACAGAAAGCAAGCCTCCTGTGCCTGGAAACCACTGGGCACCCCTCCCCGACTTCCTGCCATGCTGTGCCAATCTCAATGGTAATTCTACTGCCCCGCTAAACTCCTTCCTTGATAGAAGCAGAACACCAGAAGTCACCCTTCTTCAAATAAAGTGCCTCACACTGGATGGTGGACCCATGGATGGACAGGTCCTTCCTGTCCTCCATGACAATGTCCAGATCTCAGTGGATTCATCACAACTCTGCCCTTATCATGAGCCAGCCTCTGCCTTGTCCCATAGTCCCCCAGCACGTTTCAATCCTACTAACACTGCAAGATGACAGAGGAGGAGACAGATGGCTTTGGCTGCAGAATCGGAGTATGGGGGCTCTGACTCCCTTGGCTTCCCCATTGGCCTCGGTCTTGATCTCAACTGGCTTCTTGAACACCCTATTGCTGGCTTCTCGCCCACCTTTCTTTGACAGCCCTGTGTCCCGTCGCCTATGGCCTTCAGGTCTGCTCCTCAGGTCGCCTGTCATCGTCAGGTCTGTTTGCCTGCTGGGTGGTCTTTGAACACAATCCTCTTCTCGAAGGCTGGCCAACCTCTGTCGACATAGCCACTTCCCTCCCGTTACCTAAGGCTGCAGGCTGAGCTTAGTCTGGTTTTCTCTCCCTTGGCGAGGTCGTTGCTTCGTGGCTGTGCGATTCAAGGCTGCTGCCCCGGGTTGGCCCTTCCCATCATGTCTATTGCATAATAAGCGCCTTTGTTCCTGGCTGAGTGTCGACATTACTCAAATGTGACAACGCTCCCTTTGTTCTCCTCCTCCCAGTGCATCAGCGTCAGCCGTTCCACACCACACCACCGTGAAAACCAAATCAGCGGGCGCCTGCTGGAAAATTGATGCGTGATGCCCGAGAAGCTTCTTGCTCCGGATGCTAAAGAGATGCCCATTACTGGCACCTTCCTTGGCTGTCTCAGAATTGCTCGAGGGCCCTGTCGCTTTGTGAGCTGCGCCAGTAATGAGCTGTTAAGCCTCACCTACCTTGGCCAATTGCACTGTCCTCTCCGGACTCACTTCAGTGTCTAGAGTCGGAGATTCCCAAGCAAGACAGTAACCTCAAGAGCTCATCGAGCCCATTCTCCAGCCTTTGGGCCGACAAGACCCCTGCCCAGTGTCTAAGAAGAAAGCACCACCGTTATCCTTTCAACCCTCATAAGCCCCCCAGCGAAGGAGGTATTCCATTCCCATTTTACAGATGAAAACAATGAGGGTTGGCAGGAATACAAGGCTAGTAAGTGCTGGCACAGGCCAGGAACCCACACTGAGGGTTGGTTTCACCCTCCATACAGGCCCTGCAGACTTGGAGAAACACCTTCTAGGTCAGCTTCCCCTCCCCTGCTTCTCATCTCCTCCTGTCAGAGTGGAATAGGACTTGAAAAGGGAGCCTTTGCTCCAAAGGCCAGCAGAGTCCCAGGTCTTATCTCTGTGGAGCAGCGTTCCTATTCCTCATAGAGGGAGGGTGGCAGGGGCTGGATGACAAGCAGGCATGACTGAGCCCAGCTCGCAGGCCATCCCCAAAACTCGGCGAGGACATGGTCTCTGTAAGCTAGAGCTTTCCTCTCACCATCCAGTATGGAGGGGGTTGGCAAGAATAGAGGCCCAGGTGAAATGCAGGCTCATAGGTCTCCAGGCCCAGGGGCAGCCGCCCTATTGAGGTCATCCGGACAGTGAGGCAGCCAGACCGTGAAGCCTAGAATCGCAGGCGGGCAACTTCGGGGCTTCCCTGGTGAAGTTGCAGTCTGCCTCCCACATCTGTATCCTTCCTTTGCCTGCCTCTGTCTGTAAGGTGAGGCTCCCTGAGTTTGGGGAGCAGGACCCCCTCTCTGAGCTGGAGGACAGGGGATAACCTCCCTCACTTTAATTCCCAGCCCTAGAGGATGGCTTCTCAACAATAGAGAGAACCATTCTGGAGGCTACAGGCCCAAGATGGTGTTGGTCTGGTCCGGTTCTGGCGAGAGCTCCCTTCTGGGTCGCAGCCTGCTGATTTCTCCTCGTGTCCTCGCGTGGCAGAGAGAGAGGGGAAGCAAGTTCTCCGCGATGCTTCTAAAGGCACTGAACCCATTCACGAGGGCCCCACCCTATGACCTCAGCTCATCTAACCACCTCCCAAAGCCCCAGGCCTACCATCTCCTTGGGTGACAGAGCTCCCCCACAAGGACATTCAGGGAGGACACAAACGCTCAGTCCATCATGGGCTGGAAGGTTTTTCCTTTCCTTTTTTAATTTTTTTGTGAGTAACCAGAGCAGCTTTCATGGAGCTAGCTCCATTCTTGCCCATGGAGAAGGAAACCCACCTGAAGACCACCACAGCTCATGCTTCTGGCCTTTCTGGACAGCACCTGCTCCCCCCACCTGCCCAGGGTAGCTCAAGCCGAGGCTGGGGAACACACAAACGTGGGTCAGCCAGGGCTCCGGGACTGGAGTAAGAGAAGGCAGAGAGGGTGGTGGGGTGGAGACCCGGGCAGGACGAGGGAGGGGAGAGAGGACGAAGACTAGAAAGAAGAAGTGAGGCGGGTGGGGGGGGCGGGACGAGAGAAGAGGGGAGAATAATAAAGTGTGGCAGCAGAAGGGCAGAGAGGTGACACCAAGTGCTTCTTGCTATGGGGACCCTATTGGTTTCAGGGCCAGACTGTGGGAACTTCCGGCCCCCTGCTCACTGGTTTTCCTGCAGGTGACCCAGCCTGAGCAGCCCAGAGCAGAAGCCGCTCTAATAGTGATGATAATACTAATAAATAAAACGGGCGAATTAGGGCTGAAAGAGAAGCCATTCCGCAGCACGTTTGACCTCATCTGGTGTCTAGTGGGGGAGGGGGATGGATTTTCAATGCCTTAAAATAAGTGTTTTTGAGCCAGAAAAAAAAAACAAAAAACCCTTGGGCATCTCAGGGACTTTGGACCCCCTTATTTTACAGATAAGGCTCAGAGAAACTAAGTGGTTTTGTTTGTTTGTTTGTTTGTTTGTTTGTTTGTTTTTGACAGCTCTTAGCAAGTGAGGAACGGAATCTGACCCAGGAAGTCTGGACTGCCAGTGTGAGTGGCTTCCCAGGGCTGAGTGTCAGGGGCTCAGAGGCCGGGCAGCCCTGGGTTCCGGTCCCAGCTTGTCCTCTGCCCGGCAGGAGAGACTGTTCCTTTAGAATCGCCCATCTGGAAAGGGTTTTGGGAGCCGTGGCAATGCAGGAACAGAACCGGTTCTCCTTTGAGTGTAGCAGGATTCTTCGGTGGTAGCGTCCCCTCGCGGTGCTGGAGGGGCCCCGAAAACAAGGACTGTTTTAGCGCTCCCCCCCACCCCGCCCCAGCCCAGCCCAAGAAGCTCCGAGAACCTAGCTCTCACTGCAAGGGAAAGTGTTTTATAAAGTGCTGCTCCCCACACAACAACGACTTGACATCTGTGCCCACATCGTCTGTGCCCACCGTGTTCCACCCCCCGCCGGGGACCTCACTGCACAGACCTGTGCCCTCCCATAAAGGAGCCGCTCGCCATGGTGGCTATTTTCATTTCAGTTCATTCACAGGAAACAAAACGTAAACTTCAGTTCCCCGGCTGCTCACCCTCCGAGGACGGGACATGTCCATCGCTGCGGAGAGGAGCCCTGGGTGCTGATGGCCTCAGGTCCACTCGGGTAGTTTTGTTGTTGTTTGCATGCTTGTCCGTTTCTGCTGATTCTTCTAAATCGTTGTAAGCCCAAGTGTTGGCGGTCTGCAACTCCCCAGACTCGGGGACGGCATCACTCCATGTCCCCAGCTGGCTCTGCGGGTCAAGGAGAGGCCGCGTGTGCCTACAGAGTGCGTGCTGGGACTCCTTCCAGAGCAGCAGACAAGACAAAAGAGGTGACTTCCCGCCGTCTTCCACCTTCCCTGGGGCTCACTTAGTCTCTTTCCTCTGTCATCCCTGATTTTCTCTGTCACTCCCCCAAGTCCCCAGGGACCACAGGTTAAATACTTTCAAGGTCTCCTCAGGCTCCAGGGTCCTGCTGAGTGGAACTGAGCACGGGGGATTGATGGCTGAATTCCAATCGGCTCATTCCTCCACCGCCCTTCTCATTTCCCCTTCCTTACCATGACCTCAATTTCCAATCTAATACGTGTGCTAACAATAAGGCAGCAACTGTAGCCACCTGCGAATTGGAAGCTGAAAAGTCCAGACTCCTGTTCCCTCGCAGCTGTTGGCTTCTCCAGAAGGAGGAGAGGAGGTACAGGAAGGAGGAAAGTGCTGCCTCCTGCTTCCCCAGCAAGTGCTGTTTATTTTGCCACTCAAGTGAAAGAAGACAAGCCTAGCAGAAGACGATACCCACCAATTTCCTAAACCATAGAGAACGCTCCTCTGTCTCTGCTGCTTCAGTTTCTTGGTCCCAACTAACACTCTTCCTATTAGCTCAGATGTCTTGTGTGCACGTTTTCACTGATTCGGTTACTCACTCGTTTTTTCTAAACCAGAGCTGCACCTAGGAATCACCCGGAGAGCTGCTGCGAAGAACACCGGCGCAGATGATAGGCAGGAGAACTGAGTCTGAGTCAGTGAGGAATGGGGATGGAGGCACATGGAGAGTGGAGGGGCTGCTGGGCCTGGGCTCCTGTGTTTTGCAAAACATTCCTGCATTATTCTGCAGTTCAGTCTTGGGTAGGAAGCCCCACGTTCATCCATTCCTTCATCACCCCTTCCTTTATTCATTCAACAAACATTCCCTGAATGCCAAGGACTGTGTTGGGTAACGGGGAGACGATGGAGCTCATAAAGAGAAAAATATTTCGGGTAACTCCACTATTGTGGCTTAGGGTGAAAGAATTCTATGAAAGCATGGATTGGGGGAGGATAGGGGGTTCTTACTTAGCCTTGTCTGGGGTATGGGGGCCAACAAAGCCACCCTACAGTTGGACACAGTGACAGCATACACTCCAACCAGCTAATTATCTCTAGTATCCTTCATCAGGCAGTGATCAAGACAGAGAAGATGGGCAGGACTGACCCAGGGCAGAATTCAAAGGACACAGATCTCAGCACTGTCCCAAAGAGGAAAGAAGCCTACCACAGCCCCTCGAGTTGGTCAGACCACAAACCTGAAATTGCAGTGGCCTTGCCCCATTAACAACATGAAATCTGATCAGAAGCAAGGCAGTGTGTGCTCATGAAGAAGCCACCAGGGCTGGGGGGAATGGCCGTGGGAAGGCCAGGGGAAGTTTTCACTCCTTTGTCCACATTTTTGTCCATGTTTTTGCCAACATTTCTGAGCATCTCCAGTGAGTCAGGCGTGCTGTCAGACACTGGGGACCTGGTCCCAGTGTCTTCAGTGATTGCATGGTCTTGAGCAAGATAAGGACTTGGTCTCAGTTACTTTACCCATAATGGAGGGCATAATGGGGGAAAATCTCTGACTTCTGAGAGGCTCTAACATAACTTATTCTATGACACTCTGATGAAGGGTTAGAATAGAAACACATTCTTTGCCTCCTAAGTGTGGCAACCCGTTGCCGCCATTACAAGATGGCGCCGGAGAGCCTCGTAAACAAGTGGTTGGACGCGTGGCCTTAAGCTTATTCTGCCCAGCAACAAGGCTGACCTACCATAGTGAGCCACGTACCCCAGAATGAGACACGCCCCAGCTAGCTTGTATATATGTGCAGCCCTGGCTCTACCCAGGCGCTTCCTGCTTCCATCACCCTACAAACCTCAACCAAGTGCACTTCAATAAAGCGTGATAGAGAAGAATCCTGTGTCGGTGGTCTTCCTTCCTCGCGGGCGAGCGTTGGCGGGCCACAGCTGGTGCCGAAACCCGGGATAGTTCGGCGGACACCGCGGGGAGCCTAGAAAGGATTCAGAACTCTACATGCGAAGTGGTCGGCGCCGGTAAGTATTCCCCGGTATGTTATTTTGGACACTTGAGCCTTGGGTAGCTGCTATAGCTATAATTGTCCTTGCAGTTGTAGCCTTGCTTTTTTGCTTTTGGATACGTGAGTGCAAATATCCAGACTTCGTGAGCCCCATACAGGCACTATTAAAAGAGAGGGGGTTAAGGATCTCAGAGAGGACAGTCAAATCCGTTCTTAAAGACATAGATGAGTGTGCCCCGTGGTTTGCCGTGTCGGGGGACTTAAACCTTCCCTGCTGGGAAAAGTTAGGAAGAGATCTGGATGCAGCCAAGGCCAATCAGCAGCTTAAATCAGGCACCCTACCCTTATGGAGAGTTATACATGCGTGCTTACGGGACGGAAAACACGTAGAGCATCTGAAAAAGGGCAGGCGTGCTTTAGCGGAACATCAGGACAGCCTTTCGGAATCAAGTAGTATAAAGGAAGGGGGAAACAAAAAACAAATGAAGAAGTCAGAAAAGGGATATAAAAGAGGAAGTGAAAAACAAAAGGAAACAGATGATAAAAGTAAGCACAAAAAACATCAGGCAACCGCTCCCAGTGCACCCATCTACCCGAGTTTAGATGAGTTCTATGAGGAATTCGCCGCTCTCAGTGTAAAGCAAGAGAGGGACTCGGGAGATGACTCACTAACGGAGGACGAGGAGGAGGAGTTAGAGGAAGAGGCGGCTAGATATGAGGAGGAGCGATACGGACTGCCGCCTCCGGCAAGAGCTCCGCCTCCGCCTTATCCAGGCAAGCAGAACGGAGGGGCCCATAGGCTCTCTCGAAAAACGCTCAGATGCCTTGCCGAGTTCACCCCGCTGGACGCTGTCGCGTTCCCTGTCTTTGAAAACCAAAACCAGCAAAGATATCATGAGCCCATACCCTACAAACAGTTGAAGGACTTAGTAGAGGCCGCCCGTACTTGGGGGCCCAATGCACAGTATACGTTAATTTTACTGGATAGGATCACCACCGCAGCCCTGACACCAAATGATTGGTGGGAGATAGCTCGAGCGTGCCTAAACACAGGACAGTATCTAGACTATAGAGCAGTGGTTACAGAAGCCGCGCATAATCAGGCGCGAGTGAATGCTCGTACACCAAACACAGCACCCTGGACTGCTGATATGCTACTGGGGCAGGGACAGTGGGCTGATAACCAGACGGCCTTCCCGGTGCCTGTTTATCAGCAGATCGTAGAAATATTTAAAAGAGCATGGAGGATGATACCTAAACGGGGAGAGGTATCAGGAAACCTGACTAAGATAATCCAAGGACCGAATGAGCCTTTTTCAGATTTTGTGGCTAGAATGATAGAGGCAGCTGGAAAAATTTTTGGAGACGCTCAGGAGGCCATGCCTCTAGTGCAACAGCTTGTTTATGAGCAATGCACTAAGGATTGCCAGCGAGCAATCACACCATGGAAAGGAAAAGGTTTAGATGCGTGGCTAAAGGCCTGCAGAGAGATAGGAGGACCACTCACCAATGAAGGACTGGCCAGAGCTATGATAGCGGCTACTAAGCACGGGAGACGTGATGGCTGCTTCATTTGCGGACAGCCGGGACACGTAAAGAGAAACTGTCCTAACAAGGAAGGCTTCAGGGCAAAGGGACCAAATACCAAGCAGCCAGGGACATGCCCAAGATGCAAGAAGGGGAAACATTGGGCCAATGAGTGTAGATCCACAAAAGACATTAATGGACAACCTATAAATAACCCATATGTCCCGGAGTCAAAAAACATGCAGAGGGGCCCACGCCCTCAGGGCCCGAAAATATATGGGGCGTTTCAGGAGGGGATCCTTCAGCCGCCGAGAGCACCCGACGAGCCACGACAGGCTCCGCGGGGCTGGACCTCTGCGCCACCGCCGGACTGGTTTTAACCCCTCGTATGGGTATACAAGCGGTTCCTACTGACATGTCAGGACCTCTTCCTGTAGGCTCGGCTGGGCTGGTTTTAGGCCGATCATCCAGCACCATGAGGGGCTTATTGGTCCTCCCCGGGATCATTGACCCAGACTATCAGGGTACAATTAGGGTTATGTGTCACTCACCTTTTGGCATTGTCTCCATTGCCCCTGGGGACAGAATAGCCCAGCTGGTAGTTCTCTCATCCTTGCATGACCGTTTCCCCGCCCAAAATAAGGTCAGAGGAGATAAGGGCTTTGGATCCTCTGGAGTCAATATGGCCTACTTATCTTTGGAGCTAACAGGTCGCCCCATGTGTAGTTTGGAGATAGAAGGAAAGGCCTTCACCGGTCTAATAGATACGGGGGCCGACCGAAGCGTCATGAGCCAACGATTCTGGCCAAGGAATTGGCCGCTGCAAAAGGCCTCTCAAACATTACAGGGGCTAGGCTATCAAAACACACCTGAGATTAGTGCAAAAACTCTACATTGGAGGATGGAAGGGAACAAAGGGACTTTTCAGCCGTTCGTACTGGACCTTCCCATCAATCTCTGGGGAAGAGATGTCCAGAGTCAATTAAATCTAATTCTGACTAATGAGGGAACGTATTCCAAACAGAGCAAAGATTTGATGATGAAACAAGGCTATATGCCAGGCAAAGGCCTAGGTAAATACTTGCAGGGAGAATCAGAGCTAGTCAGTCCTAGCTTGAAAAATGATAGAAAGGGATTGGGTTTGAGCGCGCTAACCGCACGCTTAAAGAACTAATACAAAAACAAAAAGGGGGAATAGAGGCGGTTATGACCCCTCGAGATCGCCTATCCCTAGCAATCTTTACTATCAATTTTTTAATTCTGGATGCCAATGGCAAAAGTGCGGCAGATAGACACGCAGAAGAGGCTGAGGCCATAAAGGAACGTGTAATGTGGAAAGATATCCTGGATAACAAATGGTATGGACCGGATCCCGTGATTAGGAGATCCAGGGGAGCTGTTTGTGTTTTTCCACAGGACCGCTCGGATCCGGTGTGGGTGCCATCACGACTGACGCGAAAGTTGGATGAAAGAACCGATGACAACACCAAAGAAGCAGACATGGACTCCAACCCTGGAGATGCTGATAGTGCTGATGATCTGCCTGACCAGAGTTGAGGGAGCTACCTTTTGGGCCGTTTCAAGAACATGGCCCATCCCCATGCCAGTCACAAACGCGACAAAAATATTACCCCATCTGTATGTTCCAGAATGTGTTTTTGATTTACCCTGTAAACAAATCAATAATAAGGTACAGCGTTATAACGCTACAAATTTCAACCTTCAAGGCACCTTGTGCTTTACCACTCTCGAGAACAGTAGTTCCTGTTTCATATTAGAGAAAAAGGACTTCCCTGTCCTAGCTCTAATGAGGGAAAAGAGGGATTTTGGCATTACGGCCGCCATCGTCACAGCAATTGCAGTATCAGCCGCTGCAGCAGTTACAGCTGGAGTGGCCATGGCCAACCAAGTTCAGACGGTAAATACTATAAATAACATAGTGTCTAAGACCTCAGAGGTCCTAGTGCAGCAAGAAGCCTTTAACAGACATTTAGCCTCTGGTATATTACTTGTTAATAAGAGGATAGATTTGGTAGAAGAAAGTATAACAAAAATGTTTGATGTTGTGGCTATGGGTTGTGTATGGCGTAAAGAACACCTGTGTGTAACCCCGTATTATGCTTCATGGAATGACTTAAAAGTCCTGTCCAATTATTTGAAAGGAAATTGGAGTGCAGAATTCGATCAACTGCAGGCTAACCTGAGCCTGCGAATCCTTTCCTTGAACTCTACCCGAGCGGAGATGGTCTCCCTTGGGGAGTTCACGGACTGGCTGGTTTACACCTTCTCCTATATTAAGGAATGGGCTGGAGTAGGAGTCATGGGCATGCTAATGTTTGCAGGACTACTGGTGGCGTTGTTCTTAATTCTGAGGGTAATGAGGGCTCGCAGAAGAGAGAAGGTGGCCATAGCGCGTGCCTTTGCCGCTATAGGGGCTGGAACATCTCCCCAAGCTTGGCTCAGCATGTTAAATGAAACATAGGTTGTGCTCTTGCACTCGGAGGGCTTTGAGTAGCCCATTGCACCCGAATAGAGACAACCTTGCATTTTCCGCGGGTGGTTTGCACCTAGGAGTGCACAGGGTGAGCCACCCTGAAAGTCATGAGTGTCTGCATACGGGTACCTCCGTTTCTCTCCCGTCCCTAGGCAAAGGAGGACATGTTTACTAGGGGACACTCCTCTGATTTTAGCCATGACTGCAAAATAAAAGAAAAAGGGGGAGATGTGGCAACCCGTTGCCGCCATTACAAGATGGCGCCGGAGAGCCTCGTAAACAAGTGGTTGGACGCGTGGCCTTAAGCTTATTCTGCCCAGCAACAAGGCTGACCTACCATAGTGAGCCACGTACCCCAGAATGAGACACGCCCCAGCTAGCTTGTATATATGTGCAGCCCTGGCTCTACCCAGGCGCTTCCTGCTTCCATCACCCTACAAACCTCAACCAAGTGCACTTCAATAAAGCGTGATAGAGAAGAATCCTGTGTCGGTGGTCTTCCTTCCTCGCGGGCGAGCGTTGGCGGGCCACACCTAAGCTGATTTTTCTCGTGGCTGGTGAATAATGTATATACTTTTGTGGTGTTATGAGGATGACCCAACCATCATCCATTTCTGGAAATCAAACTAAATCCCAATGACATGTCTACAACCAGGGGCTGAGCCCCGATGAGAGGTGTGCACTCTACGGAGCCTGGGGTAGAGATGTGTTGAGACCCCACCCCATTCCCTTTTAGTTCTCGGGGGTCCCTGTCTCCAGTCTGCCCCATCTCAAAAGCAATGCTGTGCGAGAAACTCTATCTACTCTGGCATTACCTATGCATTTCTACTTAGTTATTTGTCTGTGTGGTTGTGGTTGTTCCAAGCCCCAATTCTAGCCAACGTGCTTTTTGCCTAGCAGCGCTTAGACATGGCACCTGTTCAAGAAAGTCTCACCAGGCCAGTGCTCCTTATAGTAGGAAAAGGGCCTTCCGAAGTTGAGGGAGAAAGAAGGGTTCATATTCTGTTCTGCCCAGAACCGGTTCCCTTCTGTTTTGTCCTATCCTTTGAAAACTACAAAAGAAAGGCTATACTCTACATAAGGGAAGGCAGGAATTTGGCAATTCAGAAGCACCAGGCTTTAAATTCTGACTGCTTTCTAATTAAAGCCATAGGAAGTTCATGATACTCTTCCATATTACACCTACAGAAGCAGAAATTTCATGTGTTTCACTCTACAAATAAACATAACCTCTTTAGGTCTGAGTTTGTTCATACGTGGAATGGGAGCAAGTCTATTTACCTAGCAGGACTGTTGCGATGCTAAAGGTGGTGGTTAGTAATGTGCCCACATGGTACCCAAATACACTCCTTTCGTGTGAAACCTGAAACCCAGCATCTACTGAGCGCTGGGTCACTGGCCCCCAAAGTTCAGCAGTCATCATGGTAATGAGCTGCTTGACAGCCATCTGGTCACCCTTTCTTGCCCAAGCCCAGGTCACTGCAGGGACCACATCACAGCCTGGCATGGTGAAGGACTGGGATCACACAGACTCTGCAACGGTCTGCTCTGCCCTTTTCCATTGGTGGCGCTGGAGCACGTCAGGCCTCCTAAGACCCCTGGCTGCCCCTCTGATGAAGGGGGATGGGGAGCCATTCTGCCTCCAAAGTTTGTTTAGAAAATTAAATGATCGCATTTACAAAGTTCCTGTCTAGAGCAGGTTCTAAATAAATGGCCCAAGTTCATAAGGGACACAGGGTGGGGACCCCAAAGGGATCAGAAGAGGGGCCAGGGGGTCAGGTAAGTGGGGAGAACTGAAAGCTGGGTGAACCCAGAAGTTTCCCTACCCATGCTCTGAAACATCACCTTGGAGAGAGGTTTCGCTTGTCGGGAACCTGAAGGAAGGATCCCCTTCCACTGGAAATTGTACTGGAAAGAGAGAGAGAGCAAAAAACAATTACCATAACCATTGGCGAGCAGATGCCGGACGCAGCTAAGACCTAGTGCCTTAATTGGGGATTAGAGGCTGAACTTTACCGACGCACTGCCTCTGTGGCCTTGTTAATAACTGGAAAATTCTCTATGCAGGTGCTGTGACCTTTTGTGATGTGACCCAGAGGTTGGCTGCGCTCCAAGGAACATGCTGCCCCCAGCCAGACACAGCGGCGACCTCCCCACCTGCTTCTCTCTGGCCCAGCACAACACAGGTTTGTGCTTCCCCTTCCCCACTCCTGCAGCACTGACCCTGAGGGACAGGGGAGGTAGACAGACCTGTCAAAGACATGTGCCTACTCGTCTGTGTCATTTGATGGGGCCTAGGTAGTCCTGGGGTCCCCAGATTTCTCTCCTTCCCATGGTCTGAACTTCCATCATTAGATTTAATAAAATCACTTTAAACTCAAGACCTAAAGGTTTTGCAGTAACAATGACCTGTCTACTAGGTTTCCCATGATCCAGGTGGAAAGTCCCATTATGATGTCATCTTGTTTGATTCCCTAATCATCCCCTAATGGTCCTGTCAGTGGGGAAGGACAGGAGATGCTCTTCATACTTCCAGAGGCAGAACCAGAGCCCAGAGGTTGGGCAGCCCCAGAATCAAGACCCCGTCCAGGTTTCCTGACACTCAGTCCTTTCCCACAGCGTCGGGTGCATGAGTTTCAGGTGGACGGGAGTGGCTGAAAGCCTTGGATGCCCATTGTGTGGGGGTGGGAAGCAGGTGCCGCTGACCGGGAGGGGCGTGAAGGCCACTGTGCTGGTCTCTGCTCAGCCTTGCCCACGGGCCACTAACCACAATAATCGAAGGATGTTTAGGACAGAACGTTACCCAAGAGAATATTCAGAGAACAAGAGTCAGAGCTCAGAACCTATCAGGAAAAGCAAAGGGTCCTCTGAAGTCCTTTGGTGGGGGAGTAGGAGGGTACCAACTCCTGCCCCACTAGGCCTGGCCTGCCGCAGGGGCTGCACAAGGTGACCTCTGTAAGACCCTGGGCATGCAGCGTGTCTACCTCTGACCTGGCAGCACTTCCTCTGGTCCTCCTGGTCCTGGGAAGAGATGAACCCTTCAGCCATTGGTCATGGGTTGAGACCTGCTTTGCTGAGGGAGGGTGCGATGGCAGTCACAAAGCAGGATGACTCCCATTCTGATTCATGGAGCTCGCAGCCGATGCGGAGAGCTGGGACAGACAGATGTCAAAAGATGAGGAGTGCATCACCAAGTGGTGATGCAACATGGAGGCTTAAGTGGGTAGAAGAAGAAAAAATGAAACAAAATGGGATTGGGAGGGAGACTAAACATAAGTGACTCTTAATCTCACAAAACAAACTGAGGGTTGCTGGGGGGAGGGGGTTTGGGAGAAGGGGGTGGGATTATGGACATTGGGGAGGGTATGTGCTTTGGTGAGTGCTGTGAAGTGTGTAAACCTGGTGATTCACAGACCTGTACCCCTGGGGATAAAAATATATGTATATAAAAAATAAAAAGTTAAAAAAAAAAAAAAAAGAATAAAAAAAAAAAAAAAAAGATGAGGAGTGACAGCAAAAACGTCTTTGATTTATTTGCAACTTTGCCTCATTGTAAAGCACTTTATTACTTGGCATTATAACCCCCTTTATATTTTTCTATATGTAAAGCATTTAACCACGTGCTGTGGAAAACACAAACGTGAAACTATTGTTAGTATTATAATTTGGGTGATTTTCTACTGAACTACAAACTCCTTGACAGTGAAGCTGAGTTTTATTCATTTTTTGTCCTCTGCACTTAGTCCTGTGTGTTTTGAACCAAAGAGAGAATAAATGTTTGTCAATGTTCAATGAAGGAAGGTCATTGAAATTGCATGAAAAATCTCTGAAGGCATATTTCTTTCCTTTAAAGATAAGGAATCTGAGACAGAGGTAGGGAGAGCAAAAGAGCTGGGGCTAGAAGACAATCTACTTAGAGTATAAAAGGAGGACATGGGAATTCTGCATGGAAGGTGGTCAGGGAAGCCTTCCTGGAGGAGGTGTCCCTTTTATAGGCTTTTTCACAATGAGCCTCAGAGCAGCATACAAGGAAGAGGAGTCTATAAAGGGGAACTGCATGAATGAACTCCTGCAGAAGGAAGAATGCACTGCACGGTTTAGAGCACAAAATGTCCAACCCAGCATGCCAGCCAAGATCAAACCTGAGAGAGCCTTGAATGTTAGGTTGAAGATTGAGGTTTTATCATAAAACCCTTTAGGGCTGGGGTACCACCTGGACCACCTTCCACTGAAAGTCACCAACACTGGGTCTACATCCATTCGATGTGGGGGCTGTGCATTGGCCTCCAGGCCCAGACCCTAGAAGAAGGGGCGTGCCTTCCCCCCAGCCCAGCACGAGGCCATCTGCTGGGCAGCATTACTCATTCATTAGCACCAGGAAGAGAAAACCAGCAATCTGCCTCAGGCCCTAATGAGAAAGATTGGAGCCTACAAGGTGCATGCTTATTACTGAGGGTGCCGCATTAATTATGAACTCCTGAAAGTGGGCTGGGAGCTGTGCACCCGAGCCAGACATCTGAAAAGTGAGGTGAGTGCTACTCTGGGCCCAGCCAGCACATCTCACACGCAGCCCCCTGAGGAATGTTCACTCAGCTTTATATTCACTCATTCATTCAACAAATACTTACATACCAACTGTGTGCAAGGCCCCTAAGGCCTGGAGGTCTGTGCTCTGGGAGGGGAGGCGGGGGCAGAGACTGGTGACTATTGGAGACAGATTCATAATCAGAGACTTCAGATAAAATCTGCAAGGATAGACTTGCCCAAAGCATGAGCTCCTATCCTAACTTGGGGGTGACAGACGACCGGGAGCTCTCTGGAATTCCTTGTTAAGTCACTTTAGCGGCTGGTTCTTTACCTTTCCAGCAACGAGAGCCACTGAAAGGATGGAGAAGGGGAGTCACGAGGTCAGGTCTGCTCCGTCTCTCTTCATGGTACCCAGCACCCCTGACGGCCTCCCCCCTCGTCTTGGGGCCTTCGATCTTTCCTCCTCCAACCTGCCTGGCCTGGCCTCTAGTTAGACGGTTGGTGCCAGGATCCCGCACCACGGGGCTTCTGGAGTTGGCCTGCCTGGCAGCTAGGCAAACGTTTGAAGGGGGAAGACCCATGGAGGGAAGCATATTGCAGGGACCACAGGCTCACTTTGTTCCCCAGCCTGACCTAAGGTAGAGGGCAGCTGTACCAGCCCAAGAGCCATCATGGGACCTAGAACCAGAGCTGTCCTAAGACCTAGTGTTGGGACAATAGCACCCTGGAGACCATGTGTTGGAAGGGGGGCATGACACACTCAGAGATCTAAGCTACCATCACCCTGACTCACCATCATGTGTCCAGTGCTGAGCACAGGGCCTGGAGGAATCCTGAATGAATGAAAGAGTGAATGAATGAATGTTTGGATCTCAACTCAGTCATTTTCCAGCTCTGTGACTTTGGGAGGGTCACTTCACCATCTGAGTCTCTCCTTACCCGCTCCAGAACACAGTGGTCACAAGGTGCCCCACCCAGAACTGCTGAGCTGATGGAAAGTGGGAGCCGTGAGTCTAGTACAATGCCTGACACTCAGGCCATGTCAGGAAATCCTTAAGAAAAGCCAGCCTTGAATGTGTAAGTTCTTGTAGGATGACATCTGAAGTAGGCATTTAGACCACCTGAGAGGCAACGGTCCTTTTCACAGGTATGGCCTCCCAGGGTGGTCATTTTTTGAGACACTTATTTCTGCTGAAATTGAGGTCTAGAGAAAGCTAGTGATGTATCACAGGTCACACCACTGGGTCTCTGATCTAGTCTTCTGTGATTCTGTCATTCAAGAATGTTCAGCAAATGTTCATTGTGCACCCCCAAGTGAAGGGCACACCCAGCGTTCTCTCCTCTACACCCCAGCTGGAAAGGGGCAGAGGCTCCCCCAAAGCCTGCCCTTGAAGACCATCTATGTACTCTCCCCCTCTCACGGGCTAGGAAAAGGACACTATTTGGTGACAGCTACAAGGCCATCGGACTAGGGAGTGGTGAAATAAGTTGCAGGATCTGGTCTCCAACCCCCAGTCTGGGTTCCTCTCTTAAATAGCTCCCTGCTCTCACTGAAACCAAAGGTCCGTTCCCCAGGATCTGAGAACAGCAGTGATTACATTGCTTAGGCATATGGGGAGCAGAAGAGAGAAGGGAAGGAGGGAGAGTACAGGAGAGGATCAGAGCTTGTGAAGGCCCTGTTGTCACCCAAGCAGCAGAGGTAATTCAGCAGTACCCTCCAGGAACATTCCAGAAGGTCTGGGTAAGGGGGAAGGAACTCCAGGTATGGAATGGGCACCAAGACCCCCCACATGGTCTCTTAGGGTCAGCCCGAGGATCCCCTTCTGCTCTTGGGATGCTGGATCCACCTCTCCCCCTATCCATTCTTAGGCTCCATAAGAACTGTGTAGATAGGTGTGAGGCAGAGGAATGGAAGCAGGAGAGAAAGAGAGAGAGAGAGAGAGAAGGGAAGGAGAAATAGTAATGCTGTCAAATCCCATTCTGGACCACAACCTGAGGGGCAAATTGTGTGTGTGTGTGTGTGTGTGTGTGTGTGTGTGTGTGTGTGTGTACGCACTGCAGAGAAAAGAAACTAATAGAATGGTGTGTATATCTAAAAAGATTTATTATAAGGAATGGCGTGCATGACTGTGGAAACTAGCAAGTCCAAGATCCGCAGGGTGGTCCAGCAGGCTGGGGAGCCCACAGAGCTGACACTGCAGTTCAGTTCTGAAAGCCTCCCGCTGCAGAACCAGGGAGAGCTGATATTGTAGGTGAAGCCCAAAGACAGTCTACTAGAGAATTCTCTCTTGCTCGTCAGAGACTGGGCTTTTTGTTCTGTTTGACCCTTTGACTGGCTGGTAAAGCAGGGTAATCTGCTTTATTCAAAATCCACTGATCTAAATGTTCATCTCCTGCAAACCTACCCTCACAGAGACACCCAAGATAATGTTTAACTAAATATCTTGGGCTGCCCAAGATAAATACAAAAGTTGAAATACAAAATTCCCCATATCACGGAGCATGTGCATATTGTGTGTGTGTGTGTGTGTGTTGCTTGGGGGAGGGGTTAAGGGCATCATGTCTCCCACACCCATACCAGCTCCTGGCACCATGAAAAGCCCCTGCTGGGGCACTTAGCTAGGAGAAGCCAGATCTTTCCCGATGTCCCTCAGCAAGTCTGACAGGATTATGTTTGGACCAGGGAGCCTGAGTGTGTTCCCATGCCTGCACAGCACTGTGTGTCTCTTAGCAGAGACCCCTGTGCGTGGGAGGTGGGTGTCTTTCTATGTCTGGGTCTAGGGTCAAGGAGTGGGTGTGGCAAGATCCTGGTGACAGAGAGCAGATAGCTCTCTCCACACTGGCCAGGAAAAAGAGCATCTGTTTCTTGTTGTCCACTCCACTTGCCACTTTCCCAGAGCTAATGACATATCACCGTCCAGAAAAGTGTGCAGGGCTCTCTTCGCGAGACCACAGAAGCCTGAAGTGGGCGCT
This sequence comes from Mustela nivalis, assembly GCF_964662115.1. Taxonomy (NCBI): domain Eukaryota; kingdom Metazoa; phylum Chordata; class Mammalia; order Carnivora; family Mustelidae; genus Mustela; species Mustela nivalis. The sequence goes on from NC_139028.1 coordinate 17,709,385, forward strand.
GTCCTGTCAAAGCCCTCACACCGTGGTAATAGGTCACTCATGGGGGGCTCAACTGACTGGAAAAAACCAGGGCTATACGTTCATCAAACCAAGAAACATATCATGGGACACAGAGAGCTGGGCAAGCCCGGGCTTTCTCTTAATGAGAAATTCTGCAATGAGAAATGACACTGTGTACCTGGGTTGCACCTCATGCTTGACCTTGTACCTAAAAACACCTAGACTGCATCACTTCTGCTGAAATTCAAACCTATTTCTGTTGTTCCTGCCTCTAGAAATGGGCAACAGCCAGGTGCCCACCCCCCATGTCAAGGTTTCACACTTCCTCTCTGACTGGTGATGCCACCCGCCCCAAACCTTCATCCCTAACTCTGGCTACCATCTTCCCCATGCTCTGTGCAGCCCTATGCTGCTGTTATTTCTATAGCTTTGACTTTGTCTTGATACATGGGCAGATGAGCCTCCTTTCTTTGTTCTTTTTTCTCAGAATTATTTTAGTTGTTTGTGCCCTTGAATCTATCATGTGACTTCTGGAATCATTTTCTCAAATCTCTGAAATAGTCTACTGGGAGTCTGATTAAAACTGCACCGAACATAAAGATTAACTGGGGAGAAAGGGCAATTTCTGAGCCTTCACATTCAAGAATATGTTGCATCTTTCCATTTGTTTGTTTGAATATGATCTTCTTCCAGAAAGGTCTCGTACTTTCACAGTGAGGTTTATTGGTTTGGGTTCCCCCAGAAGCAGCCTCCAAACCAAGGGTTCAAGTGTAAACAGTTTAATGAAAAGTACAAGAAATACAGAGAGGAGTGGTATGAAGGAGAAAAGGAGCCAATAAATGGCATGTTAATAAATCAGCTTCCCCATAGGTGACTCGAACAGGATCCTGCAGGATAAATCTGGAAAACAGTGCAATACACACGCCTCAGAATTACTTGTCCCCTGCTTGGTGACAAGGAGCCCATACATCTGCCACTCATTGGTTAAGGACTGCCCTTGGGAAGATAATTCCCAATTCACTTCTCACATTTGGGCAGGTGGGTTTTGATAGCCCAACGATAACGAGGCAAGAATTGGTATTTCAAATAGTGAAGGTATCCAGGAGTTATGGGCACAGCCTCTGGAAGCCTGTGGGAGAGAACCCCTCTCTCTAGGTGGGAAAAATCAGAGCAATGGGTGGAAACCAGAGACCGTTCTATTGGGATGAGAGCTGTCTGAGGAAGCTGCCGCGGGAGGGTGTGAAGGACGCCCCCCACCCCCGCCGACGCCCCCCAGCAGTTTTCAGGCAGAGGCAGCCTGAACTAGGTGTCAAGCATGTGTATCCATCATCGACAAGAAGTTCAGACCAGAGCAGTGATTCTCGACCTTTTTCTGCAGAGATCTCTGTGCTGATGCTCTTAATTGGAGATATTCAAGATGGCACAAGGCCCTTTCTCATTCAGCCAAGAAGACTCTCAGAATGCAACAGAGTCATAAACTGTAACTTCAGATCTGCTACTGTTTATGGTTTTTTAAAATGCAATAAACCACTTGCAATTTTTATTACTTGGTGGTTTGTCCCCAAGGGTGGTGCAGCACATACTCCAAGTACTGGTAACACATTCACTGTCCTGGCACCCTGGATGGGGACTTCAGGGCCAGATGACTTTTGAGGGCATGTCCTATGTTCCCAGCTCTAGTGTGGGGACAGCGCAGGGGACTGTGGATGGGACCTGGCTCCCCAGTCCCGAGGGCCCTTCTTCCTCTTTTGGCAAATCGCTTGGAGTGTTAAGTGATGTCGTATTCTTCCCACTGGAAGTAAACACTGCATCAATTATTCGAGCCTGAATGACCCTAGAGGGGATTTCAACTGGACATGACCAGATGGATCCTCTGTGTAGACTCGCTGTCAGATGATGGCTACCAAGCACGGATTTTTCTCTGGAAACCGGGGTCTGAGTGAAGGGACGAGGACAGCGACTGAACAACCCCCCTTAAGGAGTGGAAAACACAAGGCATTCTGGACTCAGTGAGTCCCTTCCGTCAGCGGCCTCCTCCTGTCAGTGAACCCCCAGAGCTCTCACCATTGCTGGAAGCTTCTCTTTCTTCACTCCGCTGGTAAGTATGTGAGGAGAGCAGGGAGTCATCAGGATGGGCTGATGGGTAGAGCCATCCCCTACCTCCACCCATGGGAGGTGAGGCGGGGGGAGGGGTAGGGCCTCAGCTAGCCTTCTTAGACGCACTCTGATCCCTCATCAAATGGCATCTAGTGCTTACAAAAACATGTCCATATCACAACTGATGCTTTTGCAAATAAAGACCACCTGAGGGGGAGATGGGGTGGATGATAGACGGTCCCAGAGCGGATATTAGCTTACCCCCCAAGCTCTCTGCAGATAAACTTCTGAGATTTACTTTGGGGCAGAGATGCTGTGTTTGATTCAACTCAATAAATACATGTTGAGCCTTTATTATGCAGAGGTAGCCCCTGTCCAAGACACTAGAATGAACTCTCCTCAAAGACAGGACAATTTAAAGGGAGAAACAGAAAAATAAAATATATATAAGTGCTAGTTCAGTGTGATATGTGATTATAGCAATCCTTCCTTCCTTCCTATAATATTTACATGTGTCTATCTTACGTACCATCACTTTTCCGGTTGCTGAGAACACAGCTTATATGCCAGTGGGGAAGGTAGACAATTAACAAACAAAAACATCTATAAAATAACATGCTATGAATGCAAGTAAATTGGTCAGAGGGTAACTGGGGGTGTTATTTTATACAGGGTGGCCAGGGATAGCCTCCCTGAGCAGATAACTTTTGAGCAGAGACCTAAGCAAAATGAGGGAACACATAATGAAAAATAGAGGGAAAGGGAGTTTGAAGCATAAGGAAGAGTAAGAGCAAAGGAACAAGAACAGAATCTTTGAAAATAATGGGCTAAATAAGAGATCCAAAGGAAGCTCAAGGTGAAGTTAATTAGATGAGGGCAAGAGAGAATGGAGAAGGATCAAGGAGGGCTGGTCTCTGAAGGATGCGTGAGAGGGCTGAGCCCTGCAGGGGCCGGGGAAGGAGCTGGCGGGAGACGTCTACACGCAGAGAGGGCAAGACCCAGAAGCTGAGGGTGTGGAGAACCTTCCGGGCACTGCTGGTTTTCTTCCTAAGAGCTCGTGCTTAAGACCAAAGGCTTCTGGGATGGTTTTGTGAGGCAGAATGGTCAAGAAGAGAAAGAGCTCATGGCTCGAAGTCAGCGGGCTCATTTGCTTTCCCCTCTACCCTTGGTTGCGCCATCTGTAAACACGAGATGAACACTCTTGCTCCGCCCTGCATGAAGCACACTGAAGGTCGTGGAGTCCTTGCCGTGAACAGAGAGGACTCTGGGTCGTTTGGAGGCAGAACTGCAACTGCTCCCCCAGCTCCCCTCGCCTCTTCCCCTGGTGCGTGGTGGTCAGGAGCTGAGGACCCACTTATAAGACTGTTCTCATCCTCACCTGGTCTCCCATCTCCGGAAGCCTGAAGAGTAGGGCCCTCCTGACATCTGGCAGGGCTCCTGGGAGCCATTCGAGTCAGGCCTGTCTCCAGTCAGCAATCCCCACCCCCCGACTGTGACCCACCCCCCACAACACAGCTGTGATGATCATAGTACCAGCTAGGACGGCCACCTCCCAGTGTCATTAGAGCAACGTAAAGTTGGCACTTCCTTCTGCTCCTCTCAGAAATCACCTCAGTGCAAGAAGCAAACGAGAAGCAGGAACACAAACTCCATCTTCATGAAGCAGGACAGACTGTGGAAATGGCACCCCAGAAATGAAGATCCGGTTGGAAAAGGGGAGCCAGGGCTCCCAGCAGCAGAGCTCATTTCTGTTCCTTACAGAAAGAACTCGCAAAATACATTTCCGGGAGGTGAGACGCCCTCCCTGAGATGTAAAACTTAAAACTCTGTGATTGCCAACGGCCAAGAGCTGGTAAGGGGAAAACTCCCCTCCTTCCGAGTGAGTATTCGGCAAGGAACCGGCCCAGGATTCCTACCGAAAACCCAAGAGAAGAGGAGGAAAGAAAGAGGAAAAACAGGTAGTAGATGAAGAAGAATCAACAGGAAAATGTTTTCACAGGGCTGGATAAATTTTGACTAAGTATTTCACATGATTTTTTAAAGAGAAAGTAATGAGGCAATTATCTCGGTGAACCGAGAGCATTGAACAAAGATATGAAAGAAATTACTACCTATTATCCAAAGAAATAGAAGATTGAATGTATTATATAGAGAATTAACAGATACTGTCTAAAGAAATGGAGGCTTAAACGCATTAGATAAAGACATGGTTATGGAGGTGACCACCAGAAAAATACAAACCTTCTAAATTACACTAGGAGGGCAACGGGGGTCCACACAGAGAAAGATTCCCCCCCCCAAAAAAATCAGAAAACACATAAAAACCATGCCTCGAACAAAGGGATCCAAAAGGTTGAAAATAAAAGGATGAACAGTGCTATGCCAGATACATGCACAGAAAGATAAAAGAGGGCATGATCTAAATGAGAGAGAAGTTGGATTCTGATAAGAAGCAGACAAAGGATAACACTTTACAGTGCTAAAAGAGATAACTGTCAGCGAAGTAAAATTCATTATGATTACCTATGCATAAACAGCATAATAATACTAACAAAGGAAGTTAAAAAAAGAAGATACAAAGAGAAGTAGGCAAAAGCACATCAGTACTAAAAGGTTGTAATTCAACTTTCCAAGATCAAAGATCAAGTACATAAAAACTAAGTTTATGAAAGACCAAAAATAACATAGCTTAACAAGTACATTTAATTTATGTACTTCCAATTCCTTATCCTCTAAACAGAGAAAACTTTTTATCTGCAATGTACCTAAAGTAAAAAAAAGTACAAAATTCATTCTCTGGTCATACTGCACTAAAACCAAAAAATTAAAAAAATATATTTTTTAAATCCTCGCCACTGGGAGGGGGAAAATGTTCAAGTCTTTGAAAAACAATCCTTAAGTCAAAAAGAAATGCAAATAAATATGGCAGAATAGCTAGATCATGATAATTAAGGCAATATATATAAATCCTATGAGACACAGCTAAAGTAATATCAACAGGGAAATTTATTTCATTAAATAGTACTAATAATCAAGGTTACAGAAAATAAATGAGTTAAACATTCAATTCTAGAAGCTATAAAAATAATAAAACCACTTTTAGGAAAGCAGAAGGGAGGATTTAAGAGCTAAGAGCAGAAATAAATATATTAATTTAAAAAGGAAAATGTTAGAATAAATCTGAGAGCTGGCTTTTAGGAGCATGAATAAGTAAGTAACTAATCTAATTAATAAAAAAGAGAGAGAGAAAGCAAAAGTCAAACAAATAAGGCATACATAGGAGGGGTGGGGACCTAGGTTCTAAAGGAAATTAAATCACTACTTTACTCAATTCAATGTAAATACATTTGAAAATTTTGAAGGAATGAATAATTGCACAGGTCATGTAATTTTCTGAATTGATTCTATGAAAGATAGAAAATCTTTTCAATATGAAAGAGCAAATAGAAAACATTGGCAAACTTTATCTTCATAAAACTAACAAGACAGAAATTTTTGTAAGGTAATTTTAAGCCATTTTTAAAAGAAGAAAAAGAAAAACAGATTTCCAAAAGCTCTTAATCTTTTGTACAGAAAATTATTCCAAATTATTTCAAATAAAATGAGCATAATACTGATTCTAAAACCCAACTACAGACTAGCACCCTTATAAATGTCATTTGTAAAAATTCTAAAGAAAATGACAGACCAAAACCAAGTAATATTTTTTCAGGAATGTAAGAGAGATTCATTATTAGGAAATCCATTAACACATTCACCGTATTAATAGCTAGAAGGAGAAAAATGATATGATTATCTCTACAGATGCCAAAAAGGCATATGATAGAATTCAACAATCATTCTTCTCTTTTTCTTTTTAATTTATATATACTATATATACAGTAAACAGCACAAAACTTAAGTGTACAGTTCAGTTATATATATATATGTGTGTATATATATATATATATACACACACACACACAGACATTTATATAATCACCATTAAAATATAGACACAGAATATTTCCAGGCCTCCAGAAGACTCCCTCATGTTCTTCTTCCATGTTCAATAATCCTTCCACAAAAATAACCATTGTCCTCACTTTTGTTACCTTTGATTCGGTTCTTGTCCACTCATTAACTTTCACATAAATGGAATCATACAGTGTATGTCTTTACCCATTCATTCACGAAAAAATCTTGGTTAAATAAGAATACACAAATACTCCCTCAACATGATAAAATATATCTCTCTGAACCCCAGAGTTTAATGTGGAAACATCAGAAGCATTTCCATTAACAGTAGGAATGCAGAAAAGATGTGCACTATCTCCAGTTAGCACACCGTTCTAGAAATACTAGCCAATACAATTAGACATAGAAAGAAAATAGATGTATAGATGTTGGAAAGGAGGAGGTAAAATTAGTACTATTTTCATACGGGAATTCCAAAGATCCAACAAGGAATAAAAACACAAAATAAACTAAGGTGAGCAGTAAGAGAACTCACTATGTAGTCTGGAAATAAAACTAGCATGCAAAGCCTTCATATAAGCAAACAGCGATCTGAAGGCATAATAGCGGACAAGACTCCATTTACAACACCAAAAAGTACACATGCAAAGAAATATGAAATACCAAGTGATGAGAATCCATGATAAATATGCAAGATTGTCATGAAGAAAGCAAAAACACACAAGAAGCCTTGAACAAATGGAAAAGCATGCTATGTATGGTCTTGGCAACACTCAACACTATAAAGACGTAAATTCTCCCCGATCTATGAATTTTAAATTGATGTAAAAAAGCACTATCTAGATGTTTTGAAGTTCATATGGAAAAACGAGCAAATAAGTTCAGAACATCATGAAGACAATTGTCTTTCTATATATTCAAATATATCAAAAGCTATAAAAATGAATGCATTGTGATATGATATATGAATAGACTGACAGATCATTGGAACAGAATGAAAAGACCAGAAATAAACCTAAATCACTTACGGAATCAATACTTTATAAAGGAGACATCTCAAGTCAGAAAGGATAAATGGATTTAAAAAAAAAAAAAAACGATGGTGGGAAAATAGGATGGAACCTCCCCAAACAAATTAAATTTTATTCATACCATATCTACATAAGAAGAAATTCCAAATGAGTAACAGTTTTTAATGCAAAACTAATACCTTAGTAATACCAGAAGAAAAGATGATGGAACTTTTTTTTTTATCCTCTCAGAGTATGAATGGCCTGAAATTGATGGGAATCTCAAAAGCCTTAAAAGATGGGTTTTAGACCTAAGGAAAAAAGTGCTTATCTCCCCAACAGTAAGAGAATTCCAAAATAAAACGAGGCTGGAGATTCACTTTTTACCTATCACATTGACAAACACCAGAATGCTAGCTATTGCTAAATTACTTTCTTAGACGTTATCCCAATTTACATCCAATGATGTATGAAGGGCTTATTTGCTGTTGGTGGAAGTGTAAATTAGTTTAACTTCTTTGGAACTTAGCAAGAGCTAACAAAATTAAAAATGCATGCACCATTTTGATCCAGAAATTCTCCTTCCAGAAATGTCTCCTTATCCACCCCATCATGAACACAGTAATGTGTGACAACAAGAGCCTGCACAGTAGGACATTAGAAAGGACTTTAAAGAATGGGCTTCTATACTCATGAAAACTTGTAGACAAAAAGTCGGGATAGAAGTGCATTATAGCATTAGAAAATATATCTGCACTTATATAATAAGCACTTAAATAATCCCCAAGAAGCCAGTATAACATTGTTCATTGCCAGGAGAAAACCTAGTTACTTAGAAAGCAGTGGCTTTAAAAAAAAGGGGGGTTCCTTGTACCCATAATTTTATATGTTCTGATTTTTGAACCATTTGAAGGCTGTGCCTGTTCCATAAATAGACTAAAACTGTTAATAATTATTCCTCTTGTATCATCCTTGTGATAACCCTATCCTTCTTTCCACAGATGAGGAGACCGAGACATACAGAGTTTCGATGGCTTACCTAAGATCGCAGAGCTAGAATGCACCCAGTACCTGAGCCAGGACAGAACATCAGTATTTCTACTTGGGGAAACTCAGGAGCCCCAGCTGTTCGCCACTCAGAGACACATCCTGTTTGGGCCACATCTGTTTGTGGGGTGCTTGCCTACAAGGTGGACGGCGTGTGAATACGCCAGCCAGGATCAACCTTGTCCTCTCCAAGAAGTCCTTCCCTTTCAGAGACATGTTCTATCGAGGCACCCGGACTTCAAAGCAAGTCCCCTGGTTGGTTGTACACTTTTGTGCCCTGTGTAGGCAGGTGCATGAATGGGGGGGGGCAGGAGGAGGCATTAATCCTTATCTCCTCCTTTTTCGCCCTCCGACTCCCCCTGCACCAAATCTCACATTTGTGACTTCCAAAGCTTCTCTCTCTGATGTCTCCCTTGCTCTGCATTCCATCTGCCGTGGACTCTGTCAGGCTGCCATCACATCCGAACTGTGTTTTGGTACCAGTCTTCTCATTCACTGGGTAGAAGCTAGAATAATGCTTTCCCCTTTGTATCATATTCTACAAAAGTAAATGTTTTTATTACAGGAAATGATTTAAATGTCATTATGCAAAAAGATGTATTTCTAAGGCTCTCCCTTGGTTTCAGAGGATCAGGGCTTAATAAAGGACATGAACCTTCATGTTCTAGGTTTTCTTGGCTCATTTCTTCCTTCTAGATGTGTGGAAGAAGAACTAAGTCCTATTTTCTGATGCTGTCAAGGTATTTCTTACTGCTAGGCCTTGACACACTCTATCTCCTCTTGGATTTTCTAGACTTGCCTCATCAAGCCCTGTGTTGCTTTCTTGAGCAGCTACTGACAACTGGGCTTCCAAAGGCCACATGGTAGACTACGACTTTGGTGGTCCCCACTGTGCCACACTTTCTGATAGTTACCCACTGGTGCAGCCCCCCTCCCCAGTGATGCTGGACCCGGTCACGTGACTTGCTTTGGCCAGTGGGACATTAGGAAACACAATGCACACAGAGGCTGGGTTAGTGCTTATACCCTGGGGCGTGACCTCTTGAAAGCTGCCTGCCATGTTGTAGAGGAGCTTGGAATAAACTATTGAAAGATGAAAGACCCCGTACATGAAGGATGACAAGTCATCTTGGACATGCCAGCCCTATCCTGCTCCCAGCTGAAGGCAGCCTCATAAGTGATCTCAGCTATACCTTGTAGAAGAGAGAAGAGGGCGCCTGGGTGGCTCAGTGGGTTAAGCCGCTGCCTTCGGCTCAGGTCATGATCTCAGGGTCCTGGGATCAAGTCCCGCATCGGGCTCTCTGCTCGGTGGGGAGCCTGCTTCCCTCTCTCTCTCTCTCTCTGCCTGCCTCTCCATCTACTTGTGATTTCTCTCTGTCAAATAAATAAAATCTTTAAAAAAAAAAAAAAAGAGAGAGAGAGAGAAGAACCTCCCTGCTAAGCCCAGTCAACACACGGATCAAGAAATAAGAAGTTATTGTTCATTTCAGCCACAACTTGTTCTGAAAGTATTGGGGCGATTTTTCAAGCAGCAGCAGACAACTGAAGCAGAACCATATGGAAACTCCAAGGCTCCTGACTCCAGGGAAAGAGCAACACAGCCTCCCTGGTAATCCTGGCCGGCCACGACTGCTGCCCTCTATGCCAAGGTCATCTGCTGGAACCATTTGCTGGGTCATTTGCAGGCTGCTAGGACTCACATGAGAGAACTGGAGCCACCGAATCAAAGCACAACCTCCCAAGAGAAACCTGGGGAAGAACTACAGGTGTGTCTGAGTGTGAACAGCCTTTGTCACAGAGAAGAACCAAGGATCCGGCCCCACTTGGACGTGGCCTTCCTCTGGAACTTCCCCACAAGGACGCCTGGCAGTGGAAATGCATGAAACTGCAGCCTTCCAGGGCTTTCGATAGAAAAACAAAGTGTTGTTCAGCACCAACCCCCCTCCGTGCAGAGACCCCTTCTCCCTCTGTCCAGCATCTCTGTGTGCCAGGACTGTGTAGAAACCCAGGATTTCAGCTTCTGAGCAAAAGGAGATGGAACAGTCAACCCAGAAAGAAGACCGCAAAGCAGGGAGTCCTGAGAAGCAGGAGCCTGAAGGGAAAAGGTATCTCCTATGGATTTGTATACAGTATTTTCTCCTCCAAGACCAAGCTAGAGTCCTTTTGTATGTTTTGTAGCTCTCATTTCAATTACAGTTAAATCATGTTTCTTGCATCTTTCTTCCCCAATAGAAAGACAGATCCTTGAGAGCACAGATCATGTCTGTCTTACTCCAGCAGTAACTACTTTGCCCCGCACACAGCATGGCATGTAGTAGGTACTCAGTAAGCTGCTGTGGGGTGAGTGAATGAACAAACGAATTACCCAGCCCAGTGCCATGCATAGAGCATTCTTAACCATGAGGCCGATGACCGGGTCTCCCGTGTCTGTGCCTCTGTGCTGGCTGTTTTTGTGCTGAAATTGCCTTTCTCTCCTTGTCTATCTGGCTTTTTTGCGAGCTCTGGAGAGATGAGCTAGTTCTAAGCCTCTCTGATCCTCTGTGTATGGGGACTTGCACCCTACCTTGTGGGGAGGGTTTGGGTTGAGGTCAGACGATGCCTAAACATGTCTGACACCCACTCAGGGCTCAGCTATGCTGGCTGGCTCTGACTTCAAGCCAAGGTGCCCGTGACCTTCTCTCTGTGTCATGTTCGCCACCCCTGGTGCTGAGTAGCCAGAAGTTATCTTGAGAGTTACCCTTAACAGAAAGGCACAGGGCCGTGATGAGAGCCCATAGGTAAGCAGAGGTATGTTTCGGACCTTAATGTGAATCCATATTCCCTGGGGATCTTGTTAGAAAGCAGATTCTAACTCAGTATGTCTGTGGAGGGAGGAGGAGTGAGATTCTGCATTTCTAGCAAGCACTCCAATGTCAGGATGCTACTGATCGGGAGAGCACACTTTGAGGGGCAAGAGGCTACAGCGCCAGTTACAGGAGGAGCACAGAGAGGACCATGGGACAGGGGGGTGGTCACTGGAAGTGGGGTGGCCATGGTTGTAGCTACTCTGAGGAACCCATGCCCCTGGCTAGTGGGTAGAGGGACCTGACTCGAGTAACTCTAGGGCGCCTCTCTAGAGGCCAAACAGCTGAACTGCAGAGAGCTCCCAGAGCAGTTCCTTTCCCAGGGGTGGGAGTGGGAGGGAGCTGGGAGCCTTCTGCTGGGGAGTTTGGGGAGTTTGCACATTTTCCCAGCTACAAGTCTCTGAGGGCCCACTCCATGGCCCAGTACTACAGGAAGGTGGAGAAGAGCCGTCATTGCAGTTGGAGGCCAACACCTAACATCATTCTAATGGATTGGGCATCCTCCCCAAGTCATGCCCTAGCTGGGAGCGGCTATTGTAGAAAAGGAAGGGGAACCACGCAGACTTTTCAAGGAGCTCAGCCAAGCCTTCTGGGGCCTGTCAGTGGGTGTGTGGTACATTCTTTGTCACCCAGCAGCCTGGGAGGAGAGAAAGCAGAGCCCTACCCAGGCCAAGGGGGCCTTTTCTTCTGGCTTCATCTCACAGCAGACACACCCACGGACCTCCGGACTTCCCCAGGAGAGCGCCGCTGCTTTGTGTCTGTTGATTAAAGAAATCATCACAGACCTATCAGACAGTCCAGGATGCTTTTGCCTGCATTCACGTCTTATTTGTGATAAGAGCACCGATGGACATGGGAGGAATGGTTGAGCACATGTGAGCGGCAGTGCTCGTTCAATGGGGAGACAATGGGCTTGCTGTGCCCAGGACACCAAGTCCTTGGCAGTGACTTCATCGCGTCCCTCCCTCCCTGGTCTGCATGATCTCATTAAATCCTACTTTATCCCTTCTAGTCTTCGTAACTAGTCTTCACAGTAAGTATTGCCGCCCCGACTTTACAGGTGAGGAAGCTGAAGCTCTAAATGGTGAAACGATTTGTCCAAGGTCACATGTCAAGCAGAATCTGGGGGTGTGTCTGTGTGTATGTGTGTGTACACGCGTACATGCATACATACATACAGACGACGTATATATATGTTTTACTTATCCACTTTTTAAATTGAAGTATCATTAACTGAGAGGGTTATATCCGTTGCAGGTAGAATCAGCTTTTAACCTGCATCTTTGTGTCCAAGCCGCTATGACAAAGGTCGCCTTTAGCAGCAAACTTAACACTGAATCCCTCTGGCGCCCTCTGGAGGTCACTCCTCCATCCTGCCCCCTCGCAGAGGTCCGTTTCGCTCAGAGGAACACCCGTCGCTTTCCTTTCCTGCTGTGCAACGTCTGGCACTGGGAGAAAACTCTTGGCTGAGTCTTATAAAAATCTGTCCAAGAATGGAAGCACGTGGAGGGCCTCTCAGGGCCCTCCCACAGCATCAAGAGAAAGGGAGGAGGTGACAGCCCCCTCCACCCCCGCCCCGCCCCCTCGCGGGGCCCAGCTGTCTGTCTGTGTCAAATGTTCTGAGCAGAGGTTGGGGGCTTCAGCTCCCCACACAAAGAGAGTTCAGAGCTGTCAGTACCTTTCCCACGATACTCTAGGTGCTGAGAAGCTGGTGATAATTGTAGCTCTGTCACCCTTGTCACCTCTGAGCAGGCTGGGTTTTTTTTTTTTTTTTCTTTTTCTAAAAACAAATGTTGTGCTGCCTGGAAATAAAAGTTGGAGTTTCAGTTGAGGAAATACCCATAGGCAGACCCCTGCTTTTTCCCCAGAAACCCAGAGAGGAAAACACCTCCTCCGAGATTTCTGGCGTGGCCTCCCCATCCTGGGGGAGAGAGGCCCGGCCTCTATGTGAACGCTTCCGGGGGGATAAGCCTGTCCCACAGCTGCCTGGGTGGTCAGAGCACCCTCTTCCTCTTTCTGAATGGAAAACGACCTTCACCTATCCATTTTCCTCCTGTGCTTTGGAGAAAACATGCAAGAACTCCCCACTGAGACCCTTCTCATCTCTGGGAGACTCTTTCACATTCTGACCTTGCACTCTCTTCTCTGACTTTAGATGCTCTCTCCTCCTCCCGCTGCTCTGAAGTCCTTGCTGAGGAAGGACCCCACTCCTATTCGTCCCTGCCCTCAGGACACACTGGTGCACCCGTGAATGTCTGAGTCACACAGGAGCAGTGAGATGCAAACACCGCCAAAAGCACATACCTGGTTTTGCACATTCATATTCACACCCATGAATGCAAACCAGACCGGTCTCCCGTAAGGAGCAGAAGCAGGTGCCCATAATAATAATATCCCACGTTAATGGGGCTTTTTACTATGTGTCCTGTGCTGGGGGCAGCGTTTACCTGCATTATTTCATTTAGTCCTCGTACACCCTGGGAGATGCCATCCCACCACTTTACAGGTAAGAAAAATACAGCTAAAGTAGGGAGCTTGCCGAGACTCTAATCGAGCTAATCAAGGCTTGAGGAAACACTGGAATCCATGTCTGTTTATCTCCAAAACCAATGCGCTTACCCTTCCTTTATATGATTTTACGTAAAATTGCACATAAACTCCAATATAGTTCTTCTTAGAGCCACGCAGGCTTGAATTATATAAGCACGCACAGGTAGAGATCCGAGTGGGTCCCTTGCAAGCTGTCATACAGATAAATCCAAATTCCTGCCCCCCAGAAAATCCCCACTGAAATATCACTTCCCATTCTCAGTCACTTAATCAATCTTATTTACACCTGCGTTTCATTGTAGGAAATATCCTTGCAGGGAAAAGCAGCAAACATTCAATACATCCGTGGTTCGCCTCAGCAATTTCACCCCTCGGGAAGCCAGGGATACGGACAGGGCGTGGCATCTATTCTGAACCTAATTCTGCTCCAGTGCGTGGGGGAACAACTTGGTGAAGGAACAGGGGAGAAAACCCTGAGCCTTGCTAGCCGGGTCACCTCACGGGTCACACTCTTCATGGGGGGAAAGCCGGGCAAGGTCTGACATGTAACTCAGACTTGATGAAGGCAGCTTGCAAAAGCCTTTGCAGGAAAGAGGCTGGTCCCGTGACTTCACACACTCCGGGAAGACAGCTAGGGAGGGATGACTTTCAAAAATGAAAATCCGACAATCCAATTGCAAATGACTCTGAAGGGGAGAGATGCACTTGTGCAGGATGAATACAAAGGAGTGACACAAACCCTCCAGGATAATGTCAGCAGATAATGTAAACGCTTCACAATGTTTGAAGTGATTTCGACACAGAAACAGAGTGTGGATGACCACAGGTGATGAACATCCAAATGTGTTTTGGATGCCTAAGCGCCATAGCCCGCACATCACTCCCAGTACGCAAACTGCCCAGTGTACGTCCTTGTTCTATCTTCGTTCCTCAGCGGAGAAGATACTGTCATAATTTACTATCTACCTGAAGGAGTTTCCCTGAGCAGAGAACTTCCTATGTTCACCGGCAAGGGCCCATCTATGTGACACTTCATGATTTTAACACAGACAAGTCCCACAGCTTCCAACTTTCCACAGACTCATCCCTCTCATGAGTACGTCCTATGTCACAGTTGCCTCATGACAATTGAAGTGTTTTGAGCAGAGGTAGACACTGTGGAACATCACAGGTGGTGAACTTCCAGTATGTGTCTTAGAGGACTAAGTGCCTTACCCTGCCCTTCACTCACAGTATGCAACCTGCCCTCTGTCCGTCCTTGTTCTATCTTCTTTCCTCCACTAGAAAGACACTGTCAGAATCAAGAATCCATCTGAAGGAGTTTCCCTGAAACAGAACTTCCTATGGTCAAGAGGATGGATGTCTGAGACTAGAGCCCTACACGCACCTATTCTAGTTTACCAGAAAGTCCCAAGTTTCCTTCTTTGACAGACTCAACAAAGCCACGAATCCCTCCTAAAGCACACTTCGTTCACCTTGTTTGAAGCATTTTTGACACAGAAACAGAGTGTGGATGACCACAGTTGATGAACATCCAAATGTGTTTGGGATGCCTAAGCGCCATAGCCTGCACTTCACTCACAGTACCTAAAATGCACATAGTCCGTCCTTGTTCTATCTTCATTCCTCAAAGGAGAACACACTGTTGTGAATGAGTATCCCCCTGAAGTAGTTTCCCTGAACAGATACCTTCCTATCATACACCTGTAAGTGCTCTGTATGCATCACTTCACGATTGCAACTCAGAGAGGTTCAACAGAATCCAACATTCCACAGACTCAACCCAGCCCTTCACTCACAGTATGCAACCTGCCCTCTGTCCGTTTTTGTTCTATCTTCTTTCCTGCACTGGAAAGACACTGTCTGAAATGAGATTCTGCCTGAAGGAGTTTCCCTGAAACAGAACTTCCTATGGTCGAGTGGATGGACATCTGAAACAAGAGCCCTACACGTGCCTATTCCATTTTACCACACAGTTAGTCCCAATAGCTTCCTACTTTGAGAGACTCAACACAGCCACGAATCCCTCCTATAGCACAGTTCTTTCACCTTGTTTGAAGCATTTTCAACACAGAAACAGAGTGTGGATGACCACAGGTGATGAACCTCCAAATGTGTTTGGGATACCTAAGCACCATAGGCTGCACTTCACTCACAGTACCTAAAGTGCCCATAGTCAGTCCTTGTTCTATCTTCATTCCTCAAAAGAGAAGACACTGTTTTGCTTGAGTATCCCCCTAAAGTAGTTTCCCTGAACAGGTACCTTCCTATGAATCACCTGCAAGGGCCCTATATGCGTCACTTCACGATTGCAACTCAGAGAGGTTCAACAGAATCCAACCTTCCACAGACTCAACCCTGTCGTGAGTATGTCCTATAGCACAGTTCCCTTACAACACTTGAAGTGTTTTGAGCAGAGGTAGACACTGTAGAACATCCCAGGTGGTGAACTACCAGTATGTGTCTTACAGGCCTAAGTGCCTTACCCTGCTTTCACTCACAGTATGCAACCTGCGCTCTGTCCGTCGTTGTTCTGTCTTCATTCATTCACTGGAAAGACACTGTCAGAATCAAGAATCCGTCAGAAGGAGTTTCCCTGAAACAGAACTTCCTATGGTCAAGAGGAAGGAAGTCTGAGACTAGAGCCCTACACGTACCTATTCCAGTTTACCAGTCAGTCCCAATAGCTTCCTTCTTTGACAGACACAACACAGCCATGAATCCCTCCTAAAGCACACTTCGTTCACCTTGTTTGAAGCATTTTTGACACAGAAACAGAGTGTGGATGACCACAGTTGATGAACATCCAAATGTGTTTGGGATGCCTAAGCGCCATAGCCTGCACTTCATTCACAGTACCTAAAGTGCCCATAGACCATCCCTGTTCTATCTTCATTCCTCAAAGGAGAAGACACTGTTGTGAATGAGTATCCCCCTGAAGTAGTTTCCCTGAACAGATACCTTCCTATCAATGACCTGTAAGGTTCCTGTATGCGTCACTTTACTATTTCGACTCAGAGAGCTTCAACAGAATCCTACTTTCCACAACTCAACCCTGTCGTTAGCATGTCTTATAGAACAGTTCCCTCATGACGTTTGAAGTGTTTTGAGCAGAGGTAGACACTGTGGGACTTCCCAGGTGGAGAACTACCAGTATGTGTCTTACAGGCCCAAGTGCCTTACTCTGCCCTTCACTGACAGTATGCAACCTTCCCACTGTCCATCCTTGTTCTATCTTCTTTCCTCCACTGAAAGACACTGTCTGAAATAAGATTCCGCCTGAAGGAGTTTCCCTGAAACAGAACTTCCTATGCTCGAGTGGATGGACGCCTGAGACTAGAGCACTACACGCGTCTATTCCATTTTACCACACAGTTAGTCCCAATATCTTCCTTCTTTGACAGACTCAACAGAACCACGAATCCCTCCTATAGCACAGTTCTTTCACCTTGTTTGAAGCGTTTTCGACCAAGAAACAGAGTGTGGATGACCACAGTTGATCAACCTCCAAATGTGTTTCGGATGCCTAAGCACCATAGCCTGCATTTCACTCACAGTTCCTAAAGTGCCCATAGTCCGTCCTTGTTCTATCTTTATTCCTCAATGGAGAAATCACTGTTGTGTATCAGTATCCCCCTAAATAGTTTCCCGGAACAGATACCTTCCTATCAATCACCTGTAAGGGCCCGGTATCGTCACTTCACGATTTCAACTCAGAGAGCTTCAACAGAATCCAACATTCCACAGACTCTACCCAGTCATGAGTATGTCCTATAGCACAGTTAACTCATGTCATTTTAAGTGTTTTGCGCAGAGTAGACACTTTCGAACTTCCCAGGTGGTGAACTACCAGTACGTGTCTTACAGGCCTAAGTGCATAACACTGCCTTTCAGTCACAGTATGCAACCTGCTGTCTGTCTGTCCTTGTTCTATCTTCTTTCCCCCACTTTCCAGTGAGATTCCGTGTGAAGGAGTTTCCCTGAAACAGAAGTTCTTATGCTCGAGTGGATGGACTTCTGAGACTTGAGCACTACACGCGCCTATTCCATTTTACCACACAGTTAGTCCCAATCGCTTCCTTCTTTGACAGACTCTACAGAGCTACGAATCGCTCCAATACCACAGTTCTTTCACCTTGTTTGAAGCGTTTTCGACACAGAAACAGAGTGTGGATAACCACAGATGATGAACATCCCAATGTGTTTGTGTTGCCAAAGCGCCATAGCCTGCACTTCAATCACAGTACCTAAAGTGCTCAAAGTCTGTCCTTCTTTTATCTTCATTCCTCTAAGGCGAAGACACTGTTGTGAATGAGTATCCCCCTGAATTACTTTCTCTGAACTGAAACCTTCCTATCAGTCACCTTTAAGGGCCCTGTATGTGTCACTTCACGATTTCAACTCAGAGATCTTCAACAGAATCCAACCTTCCACAGACTCATCCCTGTGTGAGTATGTCCTACAGCACAGTTAACTCATGACATTTGAAGTTTTTGAGCAGAGGTAGACACTGTGGAACTTCCCAGGTGGTGAACGACCGGTATGTGTCTTACAGGTCTATGTGCCTTACCCTGCCCTTCACTCACAGTATGCAAACTTCCATCTGTCCGTCCATGTTCTATCTTCTTTCTAGTCTACAGGAAAGACATTGTCTGAAATGAGATACCGCCTGATGGAGTTTCCCTGAAACAGGACTTGCTGTGCTCGAGTGGATGGACTTCTGAGACTTGAGCATTACACGCGCCTATTCCATTTTACCACACAGTTAGTCCCAATAACTTCCTTTTTTGACGGACTCAACAGAGCCACGAATCCCTCCTATAGCACAGTTCTTTCACCTTGTTGGAAGCGTTTTCGACACAGAAACAGACCACCAGTGATGAACATCCAAATGTTTTTGGATGCCTAAGCGGCATAGCCTGAACTTCACCCACAATACCTAAAGTGCCCATTGTCCGTCCTTGTTCTATCTTCATTCCTCAAAGGAGAAGACACTGTTGTGAATGAGTATCCGCCTGAAGTAGTGTCTCTGAGCAGATACCTTCCTATCAATCACCTGAAAGGGCCCTTTATGCTTCACTTCATGATTTCAACTCAGAGAGACTGAAGAGAATCCAACCTTCCACAGACTCATCCCTGTCGTGAGTATGTCCTATAGCACAGTTCCCTCATGACATTAGAAGTGCTTTGAGCAGAGGTAGACAATGTGGAACTTCCCAGGTGGTGAACTACCAGTATGTGTCTTACAGGCCTAAGTCCCTTACCCTGCCCTTCCCTCACAGTATGCAACCTTATATTTGTCCGTCCTTGTTCTATCTTCTTTCCTCCACTGGAAAGACATTGTCTGAAATGAGATTCTGCCTGATGGAGTTTCCCTGAAAGAGAACTTCCTATGCTCGAAAGGATGGACTTCTGAAACTTGAGCACTACACGCACCAATTCCATTTAACCACACAGTTAGTACCGATAGCTTCATTCTTTGACAGATTCAACAGAGCCATGAATCCCCCCAATAGCACAGTTCTTTCACCTTGTTGGAAGTGTTTTCGACACAGAAACAGAGTGTGGATGACTACCGGTGATGAACACCCAAATGTGTTTGGGATGCCTAAGCGCCATAGCCTGCACGTCACTCACAGTACCTAAAGTGCCCATAGTCCGTCCTTGTTCTATCTTCATTCCTCAAAGGAGAAGACACCGTTGTGAGTGAGTATCCTCCTGAAGTAATTTCCCTGAACAGATACCTTCCTATGAATCGTCAGCAACGGCCCTATATGTGTCACTTCACGATTTCAACTAAGAGAGCTTCTACAGATTCCAACCTTCCACACACTCAACCCTATTGTGAGTATGACCTATAGGACAGTTAACTCATGACATTTGAAGTGTTTTGAGCAGAGGTAGACACTCTGGAACTTCCCAGTTGGTGAACTACCAGTATGTGTCTTACAGGCCTAAGTGCCTTACTCTGCACTTCACTCACAGAATGCAACCTTCTCTCTGTCCGTCCTTGTTCTATCTTCTTTCCTCCACTGGAAAGACATTGTCTGAAATGAGATTCCACCTTAAGGAGTTTCCCTGAAACAGAAATTCCTATGCTCGAGTGCATGGACTTCTGACACTTGAGAACTACACACGCCTATTCCATTTAACCACACAGTTAGTCCCAATAGCTTCCTTCTTTGACAGACTCAACAGAGCCATGATCCCTCCAATAGCACAGTTTTTTCACATTGTTTGAAGCGTTTTCAACACATAAACAGAGATTGGATGACCACAGGTGATGAACATCGCAATGTGTTTGGCATGCCTAAGCGCAATAGCCTGCACTTCAATCACAGTACCTAAGGTGCCCATAGTCCGTCCTTGTTCTGTCTTCATTCCTCAAAGGAGAAGACACAGTTGTGAATGAGTATCAGCATGAAGTAGTTTCCCTGAACAGATACCTTCCTATCAATCACCTCTAAGGGCACTGTATGCGTCCCTTCACAATTTCAACTCAGAGAGGTTCAACAGAATCCAACCTTCCACAGACACAACCCTATCTTGTGTATGTCCTATAGCAGAGTTCCCTCATGACATTTGAGTGTTTTGAGCACAGGTAGACACTATGGAACTTCCCAGGTAATGAACTACCAGAATGAGTTTTACAGGCCTCAGTGCCTTACCCTGTCCTTCACTCACAGTATGCAACCTTCCATCTATTCGTCCTTGTTCTGTCTTCGTTCCTCCACTGGAAAGACATTGTCTGAAATGAGATTCCGCCTGAAGGACTTTCTCTGAAACAGAACTTCCTATTGTCGATTGGATGTATGTCTGAGACTTGAGCACTATACGTGCCTATTCTATTTTACCACACAGTTAGTCCCAATAGCTTCCTTCTTTGACAGACTCAACAGAGCCATAAATCCCTCCTATAGCACAGATCTTTCACCTTGTTGGAAGCGTTTCAAAACAAAACAGAGTGTGGATGACCACAGGTGATGAACATCCCAATGTGTTTGGCATGCCTAAGCGCCATAGCCTGGACTTCACTCACAGTACCTAAAGTGCCCATAGTCCGTCCTTTTTCTATCTTCATTCCTCAAAGGAGAAGACACTGTTGTGAATGAGTATCCCCCTGAAGTAGTTTCCCTGAACAGATACCTTTCCGTCAATCACCAGTAAGGGCCCTGTACGCGTCACTTCACGATTTCAACTCAGAGAGGTTCAACAGAATCCATCCTTCCATAGACACAACCCTGTCGTGTGTATGTCCTATAGCACAATTCCCCCATGATGTTTGAAGTGTTTGAGCAGAGGTAGACAATGTGGAACTTCCCAGGTGGTGAACTACCAGTATGTGTCTTACAGGCCTAGGCACCTTACACTCCCCTTCAGTGTCAGTATGCAACCTTCCCTCTGTCAGTCCTTGTTCTATCTTCTTTCCTCCCTTGGAAAGACACTGTCTGAAATGAAATTCCTCCTGAAAGAGTGTCCCTGAAACAGAACTTCCTATGCTCGAGTGGATGGACGTCTGAGACTTGAACACTATACACGCCTATTCCATTTTACAACACAGTTAGTCCCAATAGCTTCCTTTTTTAAAAGACTCAACAGAGCCACGAGTCCCTCCTATAGCAAAATTCTTTCACCTTGTTTGAAGCATTTTCGACCCAAAGACAGAGTGTGGATGACCACAGGTGATGAACCTCCAAATGTGTTTGGGATGCCTAAGCGCCATAGCTTGCATTTCAATCACAGTACTTAAAGTGCCCATAGGCCGTCCTTGTTCTATCTTCATTCCTCCAAGGAGAAGACACTGTGGTGAATGAGTATCCCCCTGAAGTAGTTTCCCTGAACAGATACCTTTCTATGAATCTTCAGCAAGTGCCCTGTATGCGTCACTTCACGATTGCAACTCAGAGAGGTTCAACAGAATCCAACCTACCACAGACACAACCCTGTCTTTAGAATGTCCTATCACACAGTTCCCTCATGACGTTTGAAGTGTTTTGAGCAGAGGTATACACTGTGGAACTTCCCAGTTGGTGAACTACCAGTATGTGTCTTACAGGCCTAAGTGCCTTACCTGCCCTTCACTCACAGTACGCAACCTTCCCTCTGTCCATCTATGTTCTATCTTCTTTCCTCAAAGGAGAAGACACTGTTGTGAATGAGTATCTCCCCGAAGGAGTTACCCTGAAAGGATACCTTCCTATGAATCACATGCAAGGACCCTGTATGTGTCACTTCACGACTGCAACTCAGAGAGGTTCAAAAGAATCCAACCTTCCACCGAATCAACCCTATCGTGAGTATGTCCTGTAGCACAGTTCTCTCACGACGTTAGAACTGTTTAGAGCAGAGGTAGACACTCTGGAACATCCCAGATGGTGAATTACCAGTATGTGTCTTACAGGCCTAAGTGTCTTACCCTGCCTTTCACTCACAGTATGCAACCTGTCCTCTGTCCATCCTTGTTCTATCTTCTTTCCTTCACTGGAAAGACACTGTCTGAAATCAGATTCTGCCTGAAGGAGTTTCCCTGAAACAGAACTTCCTTTGCTCGAGTGGATGGACCCCTGAGACTAGTGCAGTACATGCATCTATTCCATTTTACCACAGTCAGTCCCAATAGACTCTTTCATTGACAGACTCAACAGAGCCACGAATCCCTCCTATAGCACAGTTCTTTCACCTTGTTTGAAGTGTTTTCGACTCAGAAACAGAGTGTGGATGGCCATAGTTGATGAACCTCCAAATGTGTTTGGGATGCCTAAGCGCCATAGGCTGCACTTCACTCACAGTACCTAAAGTGCTCATCGTCCGTCCTTGTTCTATCTTCATTCCTCAAAGGAGAAGACACTGTTGTGAATGAGTATCCCCCTGAAGTGCTTTCCCTGAACAGATACCTTCCTATCAATCACCGGTAAGGGTCCTGTATGCGTCACTTTACGATTTCAACTCAGAGAGCTTCAACAGAATCCAACCTTCCACAGACTCAACCCTAATGTGGGTAGGTCCTATAGCACACTTAACTCATGAAATTTGAAGTGTTTTGAGCAGAGGTCGACACTGTGCAACTTCCCAGGTTGTGAACGACCACGGTGTGTCTTACAGGCCTAAGAGCCTTACCCTGGCCTTCACTCACAGTATGCAACCTGCTCTCTGTCCGTCCTTGTTCTATCTTCTTTCCTCCACTCTAAAGACACTGTCTGGAATGAAATTCCACTTGAACGAGTTTCCCTGAGACAGAACTTCCTATGCTCGAGTGGATGGACGTCTGAGAATAGAGCACTCATCGCGCCTTTTCATTTAACCACACAGTTAGTCCCAATAGCTTGCTTCTTTTACAGACTCAACAGAGCCACGAATCCCTCCAATTGCACAGTATTCTCACCTTGTTTGAAGCATTTTCGACATAGAAACAGAGTGTGGATGTTTGGCATGCCTAGGTGCCATAGCCTGCACTTCACTCACAGTACCTAAAGTGCCCATAGTCCGTCCTTGTTCTATTTTCATTCCTCAAAGGAGAAGACACTGTTGTGAATGAGTATCGGCCTGAAGTAGTTTCCCTGAACAGATACCTTCCTATCAATCACCTGTTAGAGCACTGTATGCGTCACTTCACGATTTCAACTCAGAGAGACTCAAGAGAATCCAACCTTCCACAGACTCATCCCTGTCATGAGTATGTCCTATAGCACAGTTGCCTCATGACATTTGAAGTGTTTTGTGCAGAGGTAGACACTGTGGAACTTCCCAGGTGGTGAACTACCAGTATGTGTCTTACAGGCCTAAGTGCCTTACCCTGCCCTTCACTCACAGTATTCAACCTTCCCTCTGTCCATCCTTGTTCTATATTCTCTCCTCCACTGTAAAGACACTGTCTGAAATGAGATTCCGCGTGAAGGAGTTTCCCTGAAACAGAACTTCCTATGCTCGAGTGGATGGACGTCTGAGACTTGAGCACTACACGCGCCTATTCCATTTAACCACACAGTTAGTCCCAATAGCTTCCTTCTTTGACAGACTCAACAGAGCCATGAATCCCTCCAATTGCACAGTTTTTTCACCTTGTTTGAAGCGTTTTCGACACAGAAACAGAGTGTGGATGACTACAGGTGATGAACATCCCAATGTGTTTGGCATGCCTAAGCGCCATAGCCTGGACTTCACTCACAGTACCTACAGTGCCCATAGTGCGTCCTTGTTCTATCCTCATTCCTCTTAGGAGAAGACTCTGTTGTGAATGAGTATCCGCCGGAAGTAGTTTCCATGTAAGATCCGTTCCTATCAATCACCTGTAAGTGCCCTGTATGCGTCACTTCACGATTTCAAATCAGAGAGACCAAAGAGAATGCCACCTTCCACAGACTCATCCCTGTCGTATGTCCTATAGCACAGTACCCTCAAGACATTTGAAGTTTTTTGAGCAGAGGTAGACACTGTAGAACTTCCCAGGTGAACTACCAGTATGTGTCTTATAGGCCTAAGTGCCTTACTCTGTCCTTCACTCACAATATTCAACCTTCCCCCTGTCCATCCTTGTTCTATCTTCTTTCCTCTCCTGGAAAGACATTGTCTGGAATGAGATTCTGCCTGAAGGAAGTTTCTCTGAAACAGAACTTCCTATGGTCGATTGGATGGAATTCTGAGACTTGAGCACTACACGCGTCTATTCCATTTTACCACACAGTTAGTCCCAATGGCCTCCTTCTTTGACAGACTCAACAGAGCCACGAATCCCTCCTATAGCACAGTTCTTTCACCTTGTTGGAAGCGTTTTCAAAACAAAACAGAGTGTGGATGACCACAGTTGATAAACCTCCAAATGTGTTTGGGATGCCTAGGCGCCATAGCCTGCAGTTCACTCACATTACCTAAAGTGCTCATAGTTCGTCCTTGTTCTATCTTCATTCCTCCAAGGAGAAGACACTGTTTTGAATTAGTATCCCCCTTATGTAGTTTCCTTGAACAAATACCTTCCTATGAATCTTCAGCAAGGGCCCTGTGTGCATCACTTCACGATTGCAACTCAGAGAGGTTCAAAGAATCCAACCTTCCACAGACACAACCCTGTCGTAAGTATGTTCTATAGCACAGTTCCCTCATGACTTTTGAAGTATTTTGAGCAGAGGTAGACACTGTGGAACTTCCCAGGTGGTGTACTACCAGTATGTGTCTTACAGGCCTAAGTGCCTTACCTGCCCTTCACTCACAGTATGCAACCTTCCCTCTGTCCTTCCTTGTTCTATCTTTTTTCCTCCACAAGAAAGACATTGTCTGGAATGAGATTCCGCCTGAAGAAATCTCCCTGAAACAGAACTTCCTATGGTCGATGGGATGGACGTCTGAGACTTGAGCACTACACGCGCCTATTCCATTTTACCACACAGTTATTCCCAATAGCTTCCTTTTTGGACGGACTCAACAGAGCCACGAATCCCTCCTATAGCACAGTTCTTTCACCTTGTTGGAAGCGTTTTCGACACAGAAACAGAGTGTGGATGACTACAGGTGATGAACATCCAAATGTGGTTGGGAAGCCTAATCGCCATAGCCTGCACTTCACTCACAGTACCTAAAGTGCTCATAGTCCGTCCTGGTTCTATCTTCATTCCTCAAAGGAGAAGACACTGTTGTGAATGAGTATCCACCTGAAGTAGTTGCCCTGAACAGATACCTTCCCATCAATCACCTTTAAGGGCATGTATGCGTCACTTCACGATTTCAACTCAGAGAGAATCAACAGAAACCAACCTTCCAAAGACTCAACCCTATCGTGAGTTTTTCCTATAGCACAGTAAACTCATGAATTTTGAAGTGTTTTAAGCAGAGGGAGACTCTGTGGAACTTCCCAGGTGGTGAACTACCAGTATGTGTCTTACAGGCCTTAGTGCCTTACCCTGCCCTTCCCTCACAGTATGCAACCTTTCCTCTGCCAGTCCTTGTTCTATCTTCTTTCCTCCACTGGAAAGACACTGTCTGAAATGAGATGCCGCCTGAAGGAGTTTCCCTGAAACAGAACTTCCTATGCTTGAGTGGATGGACGTCTGAGACTTGAGCACTACACACGCCTATTCCATTTTACCACAGAGTTAGTCCCAATAGCTTCCTTCTTTGACGGACTCAACAGAGCCATGAATCCCTCCTATAGCACAGTTCTTTCACCTTCTTGGAAGCGTTTTCACACAGAAACAGAGTGTGGATAACCACAGGTGATGAACATCCAAATGTGTTTGGGATGCCTAAGTGCCATAGCCTGCACTAAAGTACCCATAGTCCAACCTTGTTCTATCTTTATTCCTCAAAGGAGAAGACACTGTTGTGAATGAGTATCCCCCTGAAGTAGTTTCCCTGAACAGATATCTTCCTATGAATCTTCAGCATGGGCGCTGTATGCGTCACTTCACGATTGCAACTCAGAGAGGTTCAACAGAATCCAACCTTCCCATGACTCCACCCTGTCGTGAGTACGTCCAATAACACAGTTCCCTCAGGACATTAGAAGTGTTTTGAGCAGAGGTAGACACTCTGGAACATCCCAGGTGGTGAATTACCAGTATGTGTCTTACAGGCCTAAGTACCTTACCCTGCCTTTCTCTCACAGTATGCAACCTGCCCTCTGTCCGTCCTTTTTCTATCTTCTTTCCTCCACTGGAAAGACACTGTCGGCAATGAGATTCTGCCTGAAGGAGTTTCCCAGAAACAGAACTTCCTATGTTCAAGTGTATGGACATCTGATACTTGAGCACTACATGCGCCTATTCTATTTTACCACACAGTTAGTCCCAATAGCTTCCTTCTTTGACAGACTCAACAGAGCCACGAATCCCTCCTATAGCACAGTTCATTCACCTTGTTGGAAGGGTTTACAAAACGAAACAGTGTGTGGATGACGACAGTTGATGAACCTCCTAATGGGTTTGGGATGCCTAAGCGCAATATCCTGCACTTCACTCACAGTACCTAAAGTGCCCATAGTTCGTCCTTCTTCTATCTTCATTCCTCCAAGGAGAAGACACTGTTGTGAATAAGTATCCCCCTGAAGTAGTTTCCCTGAATAGATACCTTCCCATCAATCACCTGTAAGGGCCCTGTATGTGTCACAACACGATTTAAACTCAGAGAGCTTCAAGAGAATCCAACCTTCCACAGACTCAACCCTATTGTGAGTATGTCCTATAGCACAGTTAACTCATGACGTTTGAAGTGTTTGAGCAGATGTAGACACTGTGGAACTTCCCAGGTGGTGAAAAACCTGTATGTGACTTACAGGCCCAAGTGCCTTGCCCTGCCCTTCACTGACAGTATGCAACCTTCCCTCTGTCGGTCCTTGTTCTATCTTCTTTTCTCTACTGGAACGACATTGACTGAAATGATATTCGGCCTGAAAGAGTTTCCCTGAAACAGAACTTCCTATGATCGAGGGGATGGACGTCTCAGACTTGAGCACTACACGCGCCTATTCCATTTTACCACACAGTTAGTCCCGATAGCTTTCTTTTCGGACGGACTCTACAGAGCCATGAATCCCTCCAATAGTCCAGTTCTTTCACCTTGTTTGAAGCGTTTTCCACACAGAAACTGAGTGTGGATGTCCACTGGTGATGAACATCCCAATGTGTTTGTCATGCCTTAACTACCATCACCTGCACTTCATTCACAGTACCTAAAGTGCCCATAGTCCGTCCTTGTTCTATCTTCATTCCTCAAAGGAGAAGATACTGTTGTGAATGAGTATCCCCCTGAAGTAGTTTCCCTGAACAGATACCTTCCTATCAGTAAGTGCCCTGTATGCGTCACTTCACGATTTCAACTCAGAGAGACTCAAGAGAATCCAACCTTCCACAGACTCATCCATGTCATGAATAAGTCCTATAGCAAAGTACCCTAGGACATTTGAAGTGTTTTGAGCAGAGGTAGACACTGTGGAACTTCCCAGGTGGTGAATTACCAGTATGTGTCTTACAGGCCTAAGTGCCTCACCCTGCCCTTTACTCACAGTATGCAACCTGCCCTCTGTCCGTCTTTGTTCTATCTTCTTTCATCCACTGGAAGGACACTGTCTGAAATGAGATTGTGCCTGATGGATTATCCCTGAATCTGAACTTCCCATGCTCGAGTGGATGGACGTTGAGACTAGAGCACTACACGCGCCTATTCCGTTTTACCACACAGTTAGTTCCAATAGCTTCCTTCTTTGACAGACTCAACACAGCCACGAATCCCTCCTATAGCACAGTTCTTGCACCTTGTTTGAAGCATTTTCGACACAGAAACAGAGTGTAGATTACCACAGTTGATGAACATCCAAATGTGTTCTGGATGCCTAAGCGCCATAGCCTGCACTTCACTCACAGTACCTAAAGAGCCCATAGTCCGTCCTTGTAATTCTTCCTTCCTCTAAGGAGAAGACACTCTTGTGAATGTGTATCCCCCTGAAGTAGTTTCCCTGAACAAATAGCTTCCTATCAATGACCTGTAAGGGCCCTGTATGCATCAATTCACGATTTCAACTCAGAGAGCTTCAACAGAATCCAACCTTCCACAGACCCAACCCTGTCGTGAGTATTTCCTATAGCACAGCTCACTCATGACGTTTGAAGTGTTTTGAGCAGAGGTAGACACTGTGGAACTTCCTAGGTGGTGAACTACCAGTATGTGTCTTACAGGTCAATGTGCCTTACATTGCCTTTCACTCAGAGTATACAACCTTCCATCTGTCCCTCCTTGTTCTATCTTCTTTCTTCCACTGGAAAGACATTGTCTGAAATGAGATTCTGCCTGAAGGAGTTTCCCTGAAACAGAACATCCTATGGTCGATTGGATGGACGTCTGAGACTTGAGCACTAAACCCGCCTATTCCATTTTACCACACAGTCCCAATAGCTTCCTTCTTTGACAGATTCAACAGAGCTACGAATACCTCCAATAGCAGAGTTCTTTCACCTTTTTTGAAGCTTTTTCAACACAGAAACAGAGTGTGGATAACCACAGGTGAGGAACATCCCAATGTGTTTGGGATGCCTAAGCGCCATAGCCTGCACTTCACTCACAGTACCTAAAGTGCTCATAGTCCGTCCTTGTTTTATCTTCATTCCTCAAAGGAGAAGAAACTGTTGTGAATGAGTATCCCCCTGAAGTAGTTTCCCTGAACAAATAACTTCCTATTAATCTTCAGCAAGGGCCCTGTATGCGTCACTTTGCGATTTCAACTCAGAGAGGTTCAACCGAATCCTACCTTCCACAGACACAACACTGTCGTGAGTACGTCCTATAGCACAGTTCCGTCATGACGTTTGAATTGTTTTGAGCAGAGGTAGACACTGTGGTACTTCCCAGGTGGAGAACTACCAGTATGTGTCTTACAGGCCTAAGTGCCTTACGCTGCCCTTCACTGACAGTATGCAACCTTCCCTCTGTCCGTCCTTGTTCTATCATCTTTCCTCCACTGTAAAGACACGTCTGATATTAGACTACACCTGAAGGAGTTTCCCTGAAACAGAACTTCCTATGCTCAAGTGTATGGACATCTGAGACTTGAGCACTACACATGCCTATTCCATTTTACCACACAGTTAGTCCCAA
Organism: Mustela nivalis; assembly: GCF_964662115.1. Classification (NCBI taxonomy): domain Eukaryota; kingdom Metazoa; phylum Chordata; class Mammalia; order Carnivora; family Mustelidae; genus Mustela; species Mustela nivalis. The sequence goes on from NC_139028.1 coordinate 17,738,465, forward strand.
TAGCTTCCTTCTTTGACAGACTCAACAGAGCCATGAATCCTTCCAATTGCACAGTTCTTTCACCTTGTTGGAAGCATTTTCGACACAGAAACAGAGTGTGGATGACCACAGGTGATGAACATCCAAATGTGTTTGAGATGCCTAAGCGCCATAGCCTGCATTTCACTCACAGTACCTAAAGTGCCCATAGTCCGTCCTTGTTCTATCTTTATTCCTCAAAGGAGAAGACACTGTTGTGAATGAGTATCATCCTGAAGTAGTTTCCCTGAACAGATACCTTCCTATGAATCACCTGCAAGGACCCTGTATGCGTCACTTCACGATTTCAACTCAGAGAGGTTTAAAAGAATCCAACCTTCCACCGACTCAACCCTGTCGTGAATACACCCTATAGCACAGTTCCCTCACGATGTTAGAAGTGTTTTGAGCAGAGGTAGACATTCTGGATCATCCCAGGTGGTGAATTACCAGTATGTGTCTTAGAGGCCTAAGTGCCTTACCCTACATTTCACTCACAGTATGCAACCTTCCCTCTGTCCGTCCTTGTTCTATCTTCTTTCCTCCACTGGAAAGACACTGTCTGAAATGAGATTCCCCCTGAAGGAGTTTCTCTGACACAGAACTTCCTATGCTCGAGTGGATGGACGTCTGAGACTTGAGCACTACACGCGCCTATTCCATTTTACCACACAGTTATTCCCAATAGCTTCCTTCTTTGACAGACTCAACAGAACCATAAATCCCTCCTAGAGCACAGTTCTTTCACCTTGTTTGAAGTGTTTTCGACACAGAAACAGAGTGTGGATGACCACAGGTGATGAACATCCAAATGTGTTTGGGATGCCTAAGCGCCATAGCCTGGACTTCACTCACAGTACCTAAAGTGCCTATAGTCCGTCCTTGTTCTATCTTCATTCCTCAAAGGAGAAGACATTGTTGTGAATGAGTATCCCCCTGAAGTACTTTCCCCTGAACAGATACCTTCCTAGCAATCACCTGTAAGGGCCCTGTATGCGTCACTTCATGATTTCAACTCAGAGAGCTTCAACAGAATCCAACCTTCCACAGACACAACCCTATCGTGGGTATGTCCGATAGCACAGTTAACTCATGACATTTGAAGTGTTTTGAGCAGAGGTAGACACTGTGGAACTTCCCAGGTGGTGAACTACCAGTATGTGTCTTACAGGCCTTAGTGCCTTACCCTGCCCTTCACTCACAGTATGCAACCTTCCCTCTGTCCGTCCTTGTTCTATCTTCTTTCCTCCACTGGAAAGACACTGTCTGAAATGAGATTCCACCTGAAGGAGTTTCCCTGAAACAGAACTTCCTATGATCGATTGGATGGACGTCTGAGACTAGAGCACTACACACGCCTATTCCAGTTTACCAGACAGTCAATTCCAAAAGCTCCCATCTTTGACAGACTCAACACAGCCACGAATCCCTCCTAAAGCACACTTCGTTCACGTTGTTTGAACCTTGTCAACACAGAAACAGAGTGTGGATGACCGAAGGTGATGAACCTCCAAATGTATTTGGGATGCCTATGCACCATAGCCTGCACTTCACTCACAGTACCTAAAGCTCCTTTCTGAAAGGTGGGACGTGTGGAGAAGTGAATCCGAGGTGGAGAGGCCACAGGGGAGAGGGGGAGGCTCCTGGCAAGTGGTAGAGCAACAGAGCACAAAATTGGAAATTTTAGAAATCTGCTCCACTAATGGAGGTCACTCCAGAGGCTGAGCAGGGGATGGAGCCCTTGCAGGGACAGTGTGGTCTCAGGATGCTCAGGGTCACAGAACCATTAGGGGTGTCTGAGTGTGGCAGAGCTCCCAGGTATCGGAGCAGGGAAGCTGCTGCAGAGATGGAGCCAAGGAGAGGCTCTCAGCTCCGGGTTACCTTAAACTAGGATCCAAGGCACAGCTGGGCCAACATTCTTCAAGCAGGGACGCCACAAGTGGCAGATCCAGGAAGACTCACCTTTCTCCCCTGGGAGAAGTGGCAGAGGAGTGCACTGCTGGGTTTGGAGACTCCAAACGGGGCTGTGTGCCAAAGATAGAAATATTCAGTCTCAGGTGAGCTCAGAGTGTGGCCGGAGACCAGGGAGTGGGAAGGATTGATGGCTTTTCTCTGAGGGTGCTGTGAGGAGTGGGGCCCCGAGCTCTTGACTCCTCTGGGGTTGGAGACTGGGAGACCACCATCTTCATTCTCATCCTCCAACGCTGTATGGAAAAGGTTCAGGGAACAAAAGCTACAAGAGCAAAACCACACAGATACTTAGCCTCATCCCTGGCAAGGGCAGTGCAATTCCACCTTGGGCAAAGACATTTGAGAATCACTGCAACAGGCCCCTCCCCGCAGAAGATCAACAAGAACATCCAACTAAGACCAAGTTCACTGAGAACTGTGGAACTCCAGAGATAGGGGAATGCAGCTCATAGAATTCATGGCTTTTGTCACATGATTCTTTAGGCTTTCAAAGTTACATTTTTTTTAAAAGATTTTATTTATTTATTTGACAGACAGAGATCACAAGCAGGCAGAGAGGCAGGCAGAGAGAGAGGAGGAAGCAGGCTCCCCGCTGAGCAGAGAGCCCGATGCGGGGCTCGATCCCAGGACCCTGAGATCATGACCTGAGCCGAAGGCAGCGGCTTAACCTACTGAGCCACCCAGGTGCCCCCAAAGTTACATTTTTAAAAAAATTTTTTTCTTATTCTATTTTTAAATTTTTCTTCTTTTCTATTTTAACCTTTTTAAACTATCATTTCGTATCCGTACCTTTTTAAAAAAATCTTTTAAATTTTCATTGTTATAGTCATAGTCATATTCTATCCCTTGTATACATACAGGTTTTTCTTTCTTTAAAATTTTGGGATATGATTTCTTCTAACAGATTGAAATCATACGACTCATATTCACAAAACCATATCCACTATTCTCATAGATGCATGATATGGCTTAACAGAGAGACTAACTCCATAAGCTCATTGGTCTGATCCTAAGGCTGGAAGAGAACACAAAAAAATAATTTACACTCTATCTCCAGCAAGACTACCCATCAGCCAGAAAACAAATCCTGCCTGCTCCAAGTCAAGGTAGCTGATTTGAAAAACAACAACAACAACAACAACACAAAACTATTAAAACAATCTCTCAGTCATCAAAGACATTCATAAGTAACAACCAGAATTGACGGCTTTGGGCACTTGACCTGGTATTTAATTGTCAAGAGAGCCCCATGACTTGATCGTTGTCATTTCTTATTTTGTAAGTGAAATATCATAGTCAGAACTAAAACCTACAATTAGGTCTTCTGACTCTGCAGGGAGTCTAGCACCCACACAGTGCTGCCCCCATTAGGCGTGGGCTGTCTTGACCCCCAAGAGAACCAAACCATGTGCCATTTGGCACGTTGGGCAAAGAGGACATTATCTGGCAGATCGGTCCCAGAAAAGAAGCTGAGTGGTTCTTTCCCTCTCCTTCCTCTCTATACCTGGTGACAGGAATAAGCCCTACAAAAAGAGTAGGCTTCAACGAGTATGGATAATCTCCTTCAGACACTGGTGGTTGGGAAATACATAGATATATATACACTCTGTCATTAAAATAACCACGTTTTTCTAAGCTGCTAATAGGATTATTCAAAAAGTTTTAAGCAACATCCTAAAGCCTGTTATTGGTTTGCCAAAGAAACTATGTTTTTTTCTTTTTTTATTTTTATTTTCATCTTTCTCTGAACATTGATTCAGAGTCAGGCAAACAAATGAGCACCAGTTCTTAGCTGTGCCAGTCACTCAACAAGTGAGGAGCTCCCCAGTCGGCTTCCCCAGTGCTGAGTTCCCCAGCACTGCCTTCTTCCTTTGGTCCTCTCCCTGCTCCCCGCCCGCCTCTCCCCGCCCCCCACACTGCCCTTCTTTGTTCCACCCCAAAACATGGATTTGTCAAATGCTATCTGGGCAAACTTTCCCAAAGTAACAGAAACAGAGGAAGTTCGCCATTTTCTCCTTCGTCCACTCAGCACTCAGGTACTCGGCTTGGAGGGTAAGAACTCATGGCCATTTTGCAAGTGCTCTTAAGTCACTTAAAGCTAGTACGTTTTCTCCTGTCAATTAGATTTTGAGGGATCTGAGGACTAAGGCAGATTTCTGTTCCTTTATTCTGGCTTGTTGCATCTCTCTTTCAATGCGGCATCACCCCTCGCGAAAACTCATTCATTGACATCCACACAGTACGTGGTGCTGACTGATTGATTAGGAGACCAAGACCAGGGTCAGAAGTCAGCCTTGGCAAAAAGAACTGCTTTTTGTCTGAGGGGTGATCACAGGCCCAATTAAACAGTATGGAAAACCTTTCCAGAAAAGAACACCCAAGTAGAGAAGACTGAGGAGTGAGATGCGTAGAGATAGAATATCCAGAGCAGTCAAACCCTTGTAAACATAGGTTTGCAAGATGTTTATAGAAGCTGTTTATGAAATGCAAAGCAGAACACCTCTCCAGATAGATCGATAGCTCCTGCATGTTTTTTCTGCCTCATATCGTCTCTTTTTTCTTATTCCCATACACTCTATGCCATGGGCACTTAATATCACTGAAGTGAGACATAAATATCACCCCTTTATGAAAGTCTTCTCTGACCATGACCAGACCTGCCCACACCTTCTCTAGCCCTACTCCCAGCTGCACAGCTGTCTCTCCTAAATCAGAGTCCCCAGAACACTTGGAGTTTAGCTCTACTTACTCTCGTCCCACTGTAATTAGCTCATATTCATTTTTCAAATTTCTAATGACAAGAACATAAGGAGAAGTCATTGAGCGCATACTCAGCGAACATTTAAGATATGAAAGAATTAACAAATGCCTGGGTGAATCAGATTGGCAAGTCTTGTGTCCCCATCGCCAGGTTTTATCTCCACTCATCATTCTTCCATATGTTTCCACCCTAAATACAAATGGCTGAACTGCAGGTCCCCCATCCTTCTACCTGGTGCATCTCAGATTCCGCAAATAATGGTAGGAAATTACAGGATAATCATCTGATGGCATTTAATGTTAGAATATCATTTCCTCTTATGACCTCACATTGTGCATCTACGGGTACAAATGCTGATGTGCTACAGTTGCCGTCTACTTAGGTGGGTGGCAAAGTCCTCCATGGATTGTGTTTGGAAGAATAGGTCATTTGTCTGAGAGATGTGGGAGGAAAAGTTGATATTATGGTGAAAGAAACAATTAGTATAATAGGGTCATTAAATTGACAATGGAAGAGAGTACTGCTCCATAGTCCCCCAGAGCAATCAGGGTGCCCTAAAATGGGAGACTGACAATGATAATAAAAAAAATACTGAACCTTCTCCGCCTCCCTTTTGTAGTTCCCCTGGGTCTGGGTTTCAGTGTAATCTGTATCTGGGGAAGGCTCTGATTATGTCTGTTGCACTCAGATGCCTGCCCTCTAGAAGCTAAGTGACCAGAGAACAGGAAGAAATGGTAGACATGCTAAGGGGGAAGGAGGCCATAAAAATGCTACGAGGGGAAATCGGAAAAATGGGCAATGGACCAAAAAATATTTGGGGGCCTTGCAGGGGAGCTAGTGTTTTTCGAAAATTACTTTTCCTGCAACAAAAATTTGATCAGAGATCTCACTTTCTTTTAGGAAAATGGAAACCATCACACATAAAATCTCTTTTCCTCCAAATATCAAATCTGCAAATCTGTTTTTCCTTCACATTTCCTCTTCCTCCCTTCCATCACAGATGGGCACTCCGGCCACTCATTTACTCAAGAGAAAGAAAAAGTTATCCTTGACTTTGCCCATTCTCTTTCTGCCCCTCAAGTAAGGCAGCAGCAAATTCTCAGTGTCTCTTAGATGTCCACCTGTTCCATCTCAACAGTCCAAACCCTTAGCAGGTCAGCCCTTTCTCTTACCCGAACTAGTTCAATAGCTTCCTCATCTGAGTCCAGTTTCCACCCCAGACCTCCTCTGGTCTATTCTCCACACAGAAGTGGAGAGATCTTGTCCATTTCCAAACTGAAAACTTCATGTTACGGTTACATGTAATATTCAACTCAGAACCCTCAGTTTATGTCCTATTCTACTTGGAAAGCCCAAGCTTCTTACTGTGATCTTGTAAGTCCTGTAGGATCTGGCTGTCCTCGCCCCTCTCTTTAGCTTCTGGCCACTCTTCTCCCTGTTCACTAGCCAATGACCATGATTGTCTTCTCTGGGTCTTAGAAAACACCAGGCCCTTTTATTCATCTACTTACAGTAGAAATGCTCTCCCACATTACTCGCTTTGCTAATCCTTACTCCTCCTCAAGCCTTTCCTGATGGCTAGGTCCAAAGTAGAGCCCTACCGTAATCCTCTATCATTGTCTCCTTACTGTTTTTCATAGACTTTTTTCCTGCAGTGATTCAATGTATGTGTTTATTTACCTGTTCTTGGGTCACTTGGCAGCATGTAAGCTCCTTGAGGTCGGGCAACCTAGGGGACAGTTTTGTTCACGGCATTACCCCAATATACACTATCATACCTTGAATATACAGGCTTTAGGTTCATTGAGGGAACTCTTATAATTCAGATGAATTGAGAAATAAAATAGGAAAGTAGTATAATTATAAAGAAATGCACTTTTATGACTTTTAGGACATATAACGTATTCCTGAGGAGGCCTAATTTATTGGACGGATAAGACTCATTTGTAGCTGGCAGTCTCTATTTGTACCCATCTGCATCCCAGTAATTAATGCCAAGTTCTTAGAAGCAGTCTGTTCCCTTAAGGAGGCAGAATCTGTGTTTAAATTTGATAGAAGTGGCCTGGGCAACAGCAGAACTTGAGTAGATGGTCTTAAATTGCTCTCTCATTTTTGCCTATGTGAAGATCTTTTCAAACCAATTGTAAGACATTTAATAGGAAGGATTTCCCCCTCTGTTTTCTCTCTTTATTAAAACCTAAAATCTACAAACTGTTCTTTCAGCTAATTATAAACAAAGAATATGCCCTTCATATGTGAGATAATGAATGTGTATGTGACCGGGTTGTGTGTGCATACACAGGTGTGTGTGTGTGTGTGTGTGTGTGTGTGTGTGTGTGCGCGTTTAAGATCGTGTTGGCTCAGTCACTGTCCCTATAATTGCAATGAATAACATGTCAGAATCTCCTACTACTTTTCCATTCAGCTGAAGAATATATTGTCTCTGTGTCTCCCTGTTATTTTGTTTCTATTCAGAATATAATTGAAAAAAAAAGGGGGGGTTAATTTCATATAAATGGTGGAAAATATGAGTTCTGTGAGGGCAGGCGACAAGGTCTGCTTTGTTTGTCCCCAATTCACCAGACGGCACACAGCACTATGTCTGCTTCCTGCCAGAAGCACAAGAATGTCCGAGTTGAAGTAAAAATTCCTATAGGTTTTGGTTTTTTCATAGGCTATGTCTTCTGCATATCTGCCTCCCGGCCCAGTCCTTCCCAGGGTTCATGGCAGATACCCGCAAAATAAATACCCGCTGATTTTCCTTGACAGTTGAGCTTTTCAATGCCTTCCTATGACTCCAATTCCTCCAGGTAAGCTCTTTTTGGGGAAATAATACCTTCCCGTGATTTCAGTGGCCACATCATTTATCTGTAGGCAGTTTTTTAAAATAGCCAAAACAAACAAGGGGCTCCGGGACCTAAAAGGATAGCCTATCTCTGCCCAGCTCACAGGGGTCCCCCCTAGGGCTGAGCCCCGCAGGGTCCTCAGGGAAGGAAACTTTCCCCTCTGTTCCCTCTGGCACTTCCAGAGTTAATGCCTTAAGCATTTATCCCTGCACCTTCTCTGTTCTCAGATAACCCAGAAATGGTTGGATTAAGAATGTCAAACTTGGCCTTTAGGTAATCCTCAGTGCAGAAGGCAGCAGAGTTAAATTTGAAGGGAAAAATGGTTAAAAGATAAAGAAGATCTGAAGCAGCGTGAGGAGCCAACAATCCTTCTTTCAGGGAACACAGAGACATTTTCCAAAACCCCTGTTGTCAATTAGACATCGTGGAATTTTCCGCACGTTCCCCATGGCCCGTCTGGTGTGGACTGCAGGATGGCAAATAGAGAGGGGGCGGGGACAGTGAAGCCCCTCCCAGACGTGCCATCTCTCCACTGGGGATCCCTCCCCGCAAGTTCAGCTCTGGGCTCACATCCTGTCCCTGCCACGTGCCAGCTGTGGGAACTTAGACAAGTTCCTTAACCTCTCGCAAGCTGTTTCTCCTCTGTCCAGTGGAGGCGTTAACAGTGTCTGTTATTGTACAGTGCTGGTGGTACGTGTTTACCTGGAACAGTCCTCACGACAGTACTTGCGACATCACTGAGGCCTAGGTCAGCCCTTTCTAGGGCTAGACGGTCCTCCCTCACCTTTCTGATTCTTCTATACAAATTCAATTTAGTGCCACCTTCTCCATGAAGCTTTCCTTGACTGTAAGCTCAGATATCAAACCCTGATTTTCTCTAACACTTTAGAGCCTATTTCTCTCTTTCAGGGACATGGTAATCAGACACCGCTTTATCCATGATTCATGTAGAATGCTATATTGGAGAGCAAACAAATCTTGGTTCTGTCTGTGTGACTTTGGGGACGTTATTTAAATTCTCTGGGACTCCACAGAACACATAGAAAATGGAAGCAATTACATACACCTTGACTGATTGTATAGAAATGAAGTAATCTAAGACAAGTCATGTAGCACAAGGCCAGGCTCATTTTAGGCATTTAATAAACAACACCTGCATTGTCTTGTGTTCGTGTAGGTCTGGGACCCTCCAAGGACAGGGGCTTTATAATACTTAGCATTGTTGCCTAGAAGTATGTCAGTCTCCCTATATGTCCTTAGTTCATGATTAATACCTATTTGTCAAATGAACAAATAAATGAATAAAATGTACTTCTACCCAAGAATCTTTTTCTGGCTCAATTAAATGTGTTTGCCACCCAGCTTTTCTGGTACTCTGTGTGTGTGCATGTGTGTGCAAATGCACATGCATGCACAAAAGCACATACAAGCATATTTTGCAATTCCTCTGATAGACACACTGCCATATGTAAAATCATTAGAACCCTCCAAAGATCTTCATGCTGACTTCCAATACCAAAGTGTCACAAAAACTAAAATTCTACCGTCAGAGAGCTTGTCCTGTGGGTGAAGCATTGGACTCACCCAGCAGTCTTTTAGATAATATAAAGACTTGTGTCAAGGTCCAAATTCATCAGCTTGGGCTACCATAACAAAATGCAGAGACTAGAGGGTGGAGACAACAGAAATGTACTTTCTGACAGTTCCAGAGACTGAAAAGTTCAAGATCAAGGTGCCGGTGTGGTCAGTGTCTGTGAGAGTCGTGTCTTTGGGCTGTAAATCAGCTACCTTCTCACTAGGCCCTCCCATGGCCTTTCCCTGGTCCATGCGTGCGGAGAGTGAGCTCATTCTCTCTTCGTCATTTTATAAGGCCACCAATCCATCCAATGAGGACCCCACCTTTAAACCTCATTTAACTTTGCTTACCAACCCAAATACAATCCCATGGCAAGTTATGGCATCAACGTATGAATTTGGTGGTGGTGGCTGGGGAACCATTTGGGCGATAGAAAGATTGTTCACCTCTTAATGTAAATTCCATTTTCAGGCATTTTCTCCTCCCTAACACAGACAGCAGTCTAGGTGGGGAGTACAGTCCTCAAAGCGGGGAAATGACAAGTGGGGTACTGCCGGCAGAAGTTATCCCGGGCCCCCCGAGCACAAATTCCTTGTTGCAGAAGTATTGTCCTGTCCCAGTACATTGGGACCAAGGAGCTCATAATCTCACTTTGTCCAAGGAGCTCATAATCTCACTTCCCAAACCTTCAGAGCCACGGGAAGGAGGATGTGTGTGGACCTTTAATGTTCATCCATAGAACCCCACCACCGCCATTAAATCTGGCCTTCCAACAACTGCTGGAGACTGGGGTCACTTCTCCATAGCAAAGGGACAGCGTAATTAGTTTCCAGTGACTGTCCCTATCTATTGTGAAGATCAAAGCCATAAGGCCTACCCTCTGCTGGAAACACAGGGAAAAGGACATTCAAGAGGCAGGAAAACAAAAATTGAGTTGTCAAAACTCAGTGTGAACCAACTTTCATAAATCACTGCTGGCCCAGAGGAGCTCTGCAATTGTTGGTGTTGTGTATTGTTATTTATTTTCTCTCTAGTTGCTCTTAAACTAGAATCTTCCCCCTACTTTTATGTCTGGTGTGTGAGTGAGTGTGTGTGTGTGTATATGAGAGAGAGAGAGAGAGAAAGAGAGATCATGATTTTTTGAAGAGTACCAACCCATTGTCTTGTAAAATCCCCCTTCTATTAGCTCCCTGTTGCTATGAAATAAATTACCATTAATTTAGCAGCTTAAAAATAACATGCTTTTGCTATCTCCCAGTTTCCGTTCAGGAGCCTGGGCCTGGGTTACACGGGTCTTCTGCTCACAGTCTCACCAGGCTGAACTCAAGGTGCTGGGGGCTGCTGTCCCGTCTGAGGATTGGGGTTCCTCTCCAAGCTCACTGGTGTTAGAAGAATTCAATTCGTTGTAGTTGTAGGTCTGAGGATCTCCATTCCCCAAGGCCACCACCTGTCATTTGACCCTCTCCACCACACAGCAGCTTCCTTCTTCAAGACTGAAAGAAGAATGTCTGTTGTTGCTTCTTTACCTGGGGAAAGGGCTGAACTCTGATTCGAAATCATCCTACTGAAGGAGTCATTTCCTCTGGGGATAATCTCCTTCCAACTAATTATCTTAAAGTCAACTGATTAGGGACTTTAATCACATCAGCCAGATCCTTTCACCTTTGCATGTACACACCGTAATCAAGGGATTGACTATGCCATCATCACCCCCAGGGCCTGCCCCTCCATGGTGGAGGGGCTACACTGAGCATGCGCAACCAAACCCGGGAGTCTGAGGATCTGTCTTAGGGATCTACCTGTCATATTCTCCATTCTGAACTTGCCAGATTTGCTTATTCACTCATTATTAAATTCAGGGTACAGATTTTTGGCAAGGATACTGATAAGGTGGTTCCAACAGGTTTCCTTGTCTCCAATATCTCTGATTCTCCCTTGATCCCTTTCCACCCTGACACACACTCTCCATACCCTCTCAGAGGTAGGGTTCTTCTAAAACATGGTGAAAAGGAAGGTTGTCCATGTCTATCTAAAGACTCTGATAGCATCATGATATTAGCTGGCTTGAATGGGCAGCACCCCTGGAGGCCTCCATAAAAAGAAGTATCAGGTACTAGTTGAGAGTCCTATAATAAGACTGCCTGAGTTCAAATTCTGCCATCAGCACTTACTAACCAGTAGCTAAGTTTTCCATTCTTCTGTTAACATGCCTACACTGAGCCCATCCCTAACATTATTGGGCTCCAGTGCAAGAGTACACATGACAGCCTATATCAAAAGTAAAAGTTAAGCAAACAGATTAAATAAAGCATGTTCTCTCCTCCAAGCTTGACAAACACATATTTATAATCACCTGGAAGCACAAGGTTTGAATTTAGAACTCTTGATGGTATAGGAGATAGCACACCCCAGGCTCACGTTCCTCCTCTCCCTTTCCCATACCTGGCTCCTCCCCACACTGCAAGTCCCGAGGAGGTAAGTTTGCTAGCAGTCCAGCTCACACAAACACTGTGTGACTGTGGGCCATGCAGTTGGCATGGAGATATGGGATCACATTAGGAACACAGTCTGCAGCAAAGACAGACCCAGCTAGGAGGCCTGCTCAGAAACTCAATTTGGTCCAGGGATATGACAGAAGGAAATTGTTTTGTCCCCGGTGTCTGGTGGACATGTCCTTTGGCCCTCATGGAGCCACTTCTTACCCTCTGGGGAGGGATACATCTGGAGAAGAACCGAAATAGATCCACTAAAACATGGTCCAGGTAGAGGCCTCTAGTCTAAATCAAAGGGCAAAATCCACCTATTTCATGAGGTTGAATGAGAAAAATAGAAGGACATACCCACTGAGTGCTTAAACCAGCGTCTGATGCAACATAAGTTTTTAATACAGCGTGACCTCTTATTTTTGGATTCCCTGTGGGTCAAGAGGTAGATAAATAGCTGGGCAAATTCCCAGTTTCACCAGCACTTGGTACAAGCCCCCTGCAATCCGGCATTTTCTAGCCTCTTCTCAAACCTGAAGGCAAACACAGAAGGAAAGCTATAGGCGAGCTGTATTCTCAAATCAATTTCTGCAGCCAGGGATGATGTTGGGTTCTAAGCTATGCAAGTCAAATTAAACTCCCTCCATATTCCCCTATCTCAACTAGAGCCTGCCTGATCAAACCACGGCTCACAGACAGGGACAAAACACACATCTCACCGTGTTTGACATCCCAGATTCCTTTTTCATTTGGCTCATATTCATTCACTGTCTCTCGGAACCTCTCATTCTGTTTGTGAGTTATCATTAATTACAGAATAAATCAAGAATACATGCTAATCTGGAGGATCTTGTCTTTGAAATGCTTCCTTGTGCCTTCCCAGTTTGTAGAGAGCTAGGTTGGGAAGGCAAATGTATCCCTGGCTGGCAGACTTTGTCTCTCTTAGAATTTAGGTGTGATCTATATTCAAATGACAGTTTAATGAGCCTTTTCCTATTTCCAGAAACCTTATCACATCATTAAAGCATAGAAATGAATAATACATCTAGCAGTTGGATTAAGCTGAACTTGAGACCTGAGGCATCTTCAAAGAGGGGAAGAAAGTGGAGCAGAGGCAAAATCGAGGAATGCTGAGCTAAAAAGAAAGGGTTAAATGAGGGGTTCTGGGACGGGGGCTATTTTTATTCTGATGTACCAGCATAACTAAATGTCACCAGCATTTTTTCAAGTTTTAATGTGGCACTCCTGTTTCTTTGAGCATGGCCTGGAAGAGAACTTGGGCAGATCATCTTCTGCCAGTCATCATGGCTTAGAATGAAGAGTTAACCTGCAATGACTTCATTGTGAGCAAGGTGCAAGCCACCTGTGTTAGTGTCCATTCCCAACTTCTTCCTCAGGAGCAGAGGAGCTTAGGGTAATTAGAGGTCTGAGCCCTGGGGTCAGAATTCCAGATCTGTCTCCTGGGAGCTGTGTGACTCAGGGTTGAGCAGTTTGGCCTCTTTAAAACCTCAATGTTTTTCATTTATAAATCAAGAGATAAGAAATGCACCTGCTTTGGTGGGTTGTGGAGAAAACCCAGGGAAAAAATCTTAGATCAGATTCTTAGCCCGGTGCTTGGTATACAATAAGGGCACAATGTCTGTCAGCTCTTCTTTTTCATTTCTTGGTATCTTGGTCTTTCTTCTACTCTTTCTTCTACTGAGAATGGATTTCAACCAAGTCCACTCTGTAATCTCAACTCCCTGATCATTTCTCCTTCTGAAAACTTCTATTCATTCTTCAAAACCCAACTGAAATGGTCTCCACCATCTTCCTCCCTGATACCCTAAGCCAGATCAAATGTTTGCTTCAGACCTCCATAATTCCCCTCAACAGACTTTTGTGATCAAAATTGCACTTTGCTGAGATTTTGGTATTTTTCAGTGGGTCCTTGAATGTCGGTGGAATGAGTCTAGATTCCCTTTTCTCTCCTTTCCAATGTTTAGAAATAGAGCTGATGGCACATTTCCAGGGGGCCTCCGGGCTTTCTGTCCAATGCTGACAGATGCACATGTTGGTGATAAGAGCTCTTTATTGCGCTGGAGAAAAGCCCTTTGATAGACGCTGCCAAGACAGCACAGATTCTAACCCAACTACTCTCCATACAGAATGTTAGTATGAAAATGGTTAAGTGAAGTCTGCCCTATTCCATTGCCTGGACAAAGGGCCCTGGACAGGTTGGAAACCTGGAAGACATCACTGACTGCTCCCTTTCTCAAGAACATCACATTCTGGACAAGGCAAGGGTCTCTCAGCTCCATTCAGGATTCCTCCACGCACCCCCTCTGTATCCCTCTCTCTCCATCTCTTGGCTCACATACTCAGGATCTCCCTTCAAAATCCAGTCTTTTCCCACCTGGATCCTGTCTATCTTCCTGAGGAATATATCTAATAATATTCTCTTCCTTTAAAAAAATGGCATTTTTTATGACAAAAGCTAAGAGGTAGAACCTTCTATACTCTGATCCTAGCTTTCTTTTATTTTATTTTATTTATTTATTTGACATATAGAGATTACAAGTAGACAGAGATGCAGGCTGAGAGAGAGGAGGAAGCAGGCCCCCTGCCGAGCAGAAAGCCCGATGCGGAGCTCGATCCCAGGATCCTGGGATCATGACCCGAGCCGAAGGCAGAGGCCCCAACCCACTGAGCCACCCAGGCGCCCCCCTAGCTTTCTTTTAGATCTGCTTCCTACCGCTTTCCTTTGCTAGCGTTATCTTGAAGCTAAACCTCTGTGCCATTGTATTCCTTCAGCCAGTGATCTTTTAAACGTGAAAATCAAATCCTGCTGCTACTCTGTTTATACTAGTTTTTGTATAACCATGTTGGAAAATGATCTGGAAGTTCCAGTAAAACCAATCATGTGCACACGCTAGGACCTAGCAATTTCTCTCCTGATACATACCCACCATGAAGCCATGTGCAACTCCCCTGAAAGACATGTATCAAGATGTTCAAAAGAGCATGATTTCTAATAATCAAAGTGAAATATACCTAAATGTCTCTAATAGTATAATGAATAAATTACATTATATTCACACCATGAAATACTATACATGAATGATAAGAAATCTTTAGTTCTGGGCACCTGGATGGCCCAGTCAGTGAGGCATGCTCAGGTCATGATCTCAGGGTCCTGGGATCAAGCCCCACATCAGACTCCATGCTCAGTAGGGAGTCAGTTTGATACCTCTCTCTCTCTTTCCTCCTCCCTCTGCCCTTCTCCCCACTCCCTCTCTGTCTCTCTCTCTCTCTCTCTCTAAAATAAATAAATAAATAAATAGAAATTGTCCAAAGCTATATACAACTATACGAGTGAATCTCACAAATATAATTTGTGAAACTGTTAAAAGCCAGGGCAGGGTTGCCCTTGGGGAAGGAGTGACTGTAAGGGATTGTCATGAGTTCAGCTGTGCCTCCCAAAAAGATGTGTCCAACTCTTTCCCCTGATACTTGTGAATGTGAGCTCTTTTGGAGATAGAGTTTCTGGAACTGTCATTAGTGGAGGATCTCAAGATGAGATCATTCTGGATCAGGGTGACCCTGAAAGTCCAGTGGTTGGTGTCCTCCTAAGAGAAAGGAGAAGGTGTGGGGCACACAGAAGGGAAGGATATTTGAAGGTGGAGACAGAGGTTGGAGTGGTGCTTCTATGTGCCAAGCAGGGCAAAGTTTTGCTGGCAGACCCCAGAAGTGGGGAGAGAAGATTGTCCCTCAGAGCTTCCAGAAGAAACTAACCATGCCAACACCTTGACTTCAGACTTCTGGCCTCCAGAACTGTAAGGGAATACATGTCTGCTATCTTAAGCCACTTAGGTTTTGGGAATCTGTTACAGCAGCCCTGAGCATCCCATGGAGGGGCATTACACAGGTTACTGGGATGCAGCTAGAATTCTGTGTCCTGTTCGACATTCAGTTTAGGAAAATCCATTGATCTGTATACTTGGTCACTGTGCACTTTTCGATACATGAATTATACTTCAAAGAAGTTAAAAGTATATATAATGACTTTTTATTACACTTTGAAAGCATTCTTTGTACCAGAGTGTAGCAGCCAGAAAAAGGCAGGTTGCTGTCCCGTAACAAGTAAACCCAACCAACCCACAACATCGAAGGTCTGTATCTCGCCCATGCAGCTTATCTTCTGGGGATCTGCTGTGGCTCTACTTCACAGCATCTTCATGAACCAGATCAAACTTTAACTGTTCCTGTAGCTTTTCCAGAATTCTCCAGGTGTGCAAGTAAGAAACAACATGAGTGTCTTTCTCCAACTGCATTACTTGTATTTGGCTTCTTGCTCACACATTTATTTCTGGCACTGGATGTGAACACCCAGATGGCAGGCATATCAGTTTATAGACTGTAATGATTAGAAGCACATTTTTTATATCAGACTGGATGCTAGACGGACTTGAATCCCACCTCTAGTGATCCTCCATTCAGCTTCGGTTCCCGCCTGCAAAATAAGGGTAGTTCTACTAAGACATTATAATAGGGTGAGGATTATAAACATGTGTAAAATTCTTTAAAATCCAAGGCATAAAGAAGGCATTCAGTAAACATTAACCTGTGTACTTACCATTATTGCCTACCTACTACAAGTCAGGCTCTGATCTAGGGTTCCAGAATTAGTGGTGACCAAGTTGAAATCCAGGCTCTTAGTGGCTAGACTGCTATAGTAACTACTAAAACTGCTATTTATATGTCCACCTAGTTAGCATGATGCTTGGCACATAGTAGGTCTACAGTAAAAATCATTGAACAAGTAATTCTCAGTCTCTTACTCCAAAATGCCAAGCTTATCCTTAACTTCTTGCCTTTAGAGATATTTCTTTAATATTTATTCCTCTCTTAATTCTCATTCTCATTTTTTCATGATTCATTCCTCTAAAAAAAAAATTAGCTTTTGGGGTGACTGTTTGAGCTTAATCACGTTAGCGTCACATACATAATAATCCATGTTAACAGATGCCCTATTTATGGGGAAATGTAAAGCCATGATGTGGGGAAATTATTCATCTCATGTTTTTGTTGAAGAAGCAAAACGCACAGTAAATTAAGTCTAGTCTTCTTGATATTCTGCATTTTTTTTAAAAAAATTGTGATAGAAACTGGGGAGCACACTTCATACAATGTGGCATTAATTATTTAGTCATTCTGAATAGGTTTCAATTGCATTACATGGAAAAATCTAAGAGCCCTCCAGTGGCCAAATAATCCCTCTCAAATCCCAAGGGTTATTTGGTGCAGACGGCATCTCCAACTGAATGAAATGCCTGCTTTATCTTCTGCAAGGAAAGAAGGAGGGCAAGACCTATTCAAGTCCCATTTTCCCATTTTAAAAAGGACTCTTGTCTGATTCCAAACACTCAGACAAGTTTGAAGTAAATTGTTTTATCTCTTAAAGCAGAGATAATACCCCTTTTCTGATAGCTAACCACTGTAATCAAGTAACACTTTATTTTTTTTAATTGAGCATCTACTGTAGGTCTAGCACTGGACTTTGTGGAAGGAGATGGCCTATGGAGGGAGAATGAAAGATGATATAGAACATCCATATTCTGTCCTTGAGGGGACAGAATGATCATCATATGTGATCATTTTATTTTCTGAGGTATTTATTTAGGGAAGAAATACCTTCAGGTATTTATTCAGGGAAGGGAAAAGAAAGTGCCTCGTAAGAATTAATGGGGCACCTGGGCAGCACAGGTAGGTAAGTGTCGAGCTCTTGGATTCAGCTCAGGTCATGATCTCAGGGTCATGAGATACAGCTACTTCCTGGGGCTCCACGCTCAGCAGGGAGTCTGCTTGAGATTCTCCCTCTCCCTCTGCCCCTCTGACTCATGCTGTCTCTCTCTCTCTCTCTAAAGTAAATAAATAAACCTTTTTAAAAAGAGTTAATAAAAATTTATTTGCAATTTACCAATGGTAAGCACTTTGCTAAGTATTAGAGGGGCCAGAATCAATACAGACATGGTGCCTTGCTTTCTTGGCCCTTAGAAGGGGGGAAGAACAATGAATAGCTATTGCAAAGAACTGTGTCAATTACTGTGATAGATGAAGCACAGGAGCAATGAGGGCAGAGGGAGGAAGCATTGAGCCAAAACTGAGGAGGAAATGGTGGTCAGGGAAGGCTTCCTAGAGGCCAGCACTTGAAATGAAGAGACATTCCTTAACCTTGTGATGAGATGAGGGTTAGAATGTTCTAGGAAGAGAGAACAGAGGATGTCAAGAGCTGATGGAGAGGGTGAGGTATGGTTGAGAGGCTGAAGGATGTTCTGTGGGGTTGAGCAGAAGAGAAGGGCATGGAAAGCTGGGAGACAGGGACCATGTCTCAGGAATGGCAACTAAGGCTAAGTCCCACTGCCCATCAGATTCCGGTAAGGCCCAAACAAGCACATTCTTCCATAATCTTCTGTGTGATTCCATAATCTTCTGTGTGATTCGCATGTGTCTAATCAGAATTTATTTTTTTATTTCCAATTCCCCAAAATAGGCATTTTTATTCTCGATCCTGGCTTATCTTCGAAATCCACCCCTCCTCCTCCTCCATCCACCCATTGGTGCCAATGAGTTTCTGGGTCCTGGTCTTCCCTCTCACTTGTCAAGACAATTCTTGATGGGTTGTTTTTTTTTTTTTTTTTTTTTCAATATTATTTCCAAAACCATTTCCTCCCACCCCTCTTTCTCAGCCCTCAGTCTGCACCATGGTTTGGTTCCTCTGCTAGGCCTAGTCGGAGTTCCTGGAAGGAGTCAACGGTGAGGCCTGGGACAGGCAGGAAGATGCTGGAGCACCTCGGAAGCCAGCAGGTGTTTGAGGGGGGTGCCCAGCTGCTACCTGCAAGAATCATCAAATCAGGAAGATGGGAGGGCATTGCCCAATATCAAAGTCAGGACAAGAGAAAATCAGGGTGGTTTGGATATGTAATTTGTCAGTGGGATGAACAGCAAATCTGTCCTGAGCCTCAGACTTTGTAGTGAAATGATGTTCCTACCTCATATCACTGTGCCTAAGCCCCTCAAAATGAATTCACCCATTGGGACAACAAGAGAGGGCACTCCCCTCTTCTGGATCCGACTCAGTTACACACGAAACCAGCCCCAGCACCCCCAGCAGACCTCATCCCAGTTGCTATTAAGCCTTCCCATGCTTCACTGCCACCCTGAAAATGACCCGGCCCTCAATATGGGAAAGGAACGATTCTCAAAGGGAAGTAAACACACTTTCTTCTTTCATCAGAGAAAACACTTTTCAGGGGTGATAAGAAAGGCTAGACCTTTGAGCTACATTAGCCTGAAGGGTCAGGATGACAGAATCACTCGTTCATACTTGGGCAGAAAGTAATTTGGGCCCCACAGCTTTCCGCTCAGTAGAGAGCGAACTGAGCAATTTCCATCAGCCGGGACTGCGCGTCACCTGGCGCCAGATGACTTACTCCGGTTGTCACCGATCCCAGTGAGGTGGAGTCCCAAGGGAATTCACGCACGTGAATTTTGAAAGGTGGATTTTTAAACCATAAGCAACATCCCCCAAATCTCTGCCTCCTCCCATTGCCATTGTTGAAAGTGAAATGCACATGCAGCCACTGTTGAACTTCCCATGTTTGCAACTCTGCTCTCTCTCAGGACAAAATTTCAACCTTGGGGCCGTTTTACTCTTTGGTAACAAGATTGGGAAGGGTAAAGGGTCTATAGATTCTGATCCAAACAGTTCTAGACGACCGCTGCCTTGTCGGAGGTTCTTAGGGAGCAAATGCCTTCTAAATTCCATCACCCTCCTATGGTGCCCACCTTCCTCCCCCAAAAGGATTTTCTCCTCTCCCTCCCCGTCTTTCTTCATCTTCCTCTTCTTCTTTTTTATTAGGACAAGAACACTTGAGATCTATGTCCTAATCCATTTTAAGTGAGTGATTCAGTTTCATGAACCATATGAGCAGAGTTGTCCAGCATCTCTCAAATATATCCAACTTTCTTAACTGAAACTTTACGCCCGTTGAACAGCTACCCCTCATTCCACCCCCTCCCGGCCCCTGACCATCACCATTCTACTCTGTTTCTTGAACTTGAAGTTTCTAAGATTCAGTAGCAAAAAACAAACACAAAAACAAAACAAACAAAACCCCACATGGCCCAATTTAAAAACAGAACAAGGCATTGAGTAGATATTTCTCCCAAAATGACATACCCCTGGCCAGCATATGTATGGAAAGATGTTCGACATCACTCATCATTGTCATCGTTGGGGAGATACAGATCTTCCCCCACCACCCCGAGTTTCTGAGTCATCTTTAAGCCCGAGGAGGAGGAAGAGAAACGTACTAGAGTATGTCAGGGACCAATGATGCCATAGGAGCATGTGTGTTGGGGGCGGTGGGTCAAGGTAGGGAAATAGTGGGACGCTGGTGTGGGGCTTGGCAATGGGTTCCCAGAGACAGCATATGGGTGGCCTGGGAGTAAATGCTTTTAGTCTGCAAGTCAGTTTTGAGCCCCTCCTCTGGCACTTACTGGCCAGAAGAGCTCAGCCAAATCTGACTGTCTCTTAGCCACTGCTTCTTCACCTATGAGAGCAGAAAAAGTAACAGTGTGTTCCCCTACGATAATTGTGTGGTTTCAGAAATAGAGGACGGAAGTCAGAAAACCCAGACGGCAACAGAACCCATTATATAGAACAAGAATAGAAAAGTTAAACCCAGCTTTGTATAATAGAATAGGAATCCTGGGACTGGGGCAAACTAGAAAGCACATGCCCCAACATCAAGTATTTTAAATTCAATTTCAAACAAGCAGATCAATGTACATCTGCCCCCCAAACTTTTATTCCATAGGAAAATGCCTGGCCCTAAAAATGAGGCTGTGGTTGTTTCATTATTATTCTTTCCTCCAGGAAAAATCCCAGCTCAGACATTCAAGATTCATCTGAAGGTATGTGGCTTAAAGCCAGAGCCTGCTCAGAAACCTGCTCATGCCCTGGCCTAGGTGCACCCAATTTCCATTTTTCTTTTTCTCTTCTCTGTACGTATTCCAGGACAGGGCCAGGCAGTCACCTGACTAGAGGCTCACAGCTGCCCAGCAGCATTGCCAGAAGCCGGACCAAGATAAAGGGGACCCTTCAAAGGCCAGGGGAAGAAAGCGTGAGGAGAGTCAGCCCGATAAACAACACATCATGGGTGCGTGAACTTGACAAAACAGGGCCGAATCTAACGCAGGAGAGTCATCTAATCCAAGAGCCTGGGAGATGGCATCCCTGGGGATACGCCAGGGTCTGACTCACCCTCTCTGGATGGACTTGAACTTAGCCTGATTGTTATCTACAAAATTGGGAGAGTAGAGCTGCATCGTCATAGTGAAAGAAAAAACTCCAGAGATCTGTTGGCCTGAAACCCCTAATTTTGAGGACAACTTAACAAAGGCTCAGAGAAGCCAGGAGATTTGCCCAGGATCACACAGCTGGTTTGTGATAGAGCTGGGAGAAGAACCCACCTCTCCTCGTTAGTCACCTCTCCATACCACGTTTCCTGTGAACAGCATTTCAGATTCTTAGAAAACAGCTCACTGTGCCATAAACATACAGTGTTGCTCTGTGTTGAACCTGCTGACTAGAAGGAGTTAAGCAACAGCTCTAGAAGCCCAAGGGCTGCCGAGATCATTTGCCTAAGGTTTGTGCCTATGAAATTGTGTCTGTGGCTCGAAGCTACATTGAACATGAGAGTCAGGTAGTCTAAGGGAAGTATAACAGTCCGATATTTCTTCCCTTGTTCATGCTCTCTAACCCCAAACTTGATGAGGTCCCTGGGTTGTTTTTTTTTTTTTTTTTTTTTCCAGTGTGCTTTCATTCCTGAACCTTCCACGATTTGATTTCCCATCAGCTCCTGCTCTGACTGTCCTGGTTTCACGTACCCACCTGCCCATCCACACTCACCAAACAGAAAAAATTTTATCAAGTGCCCAAGCTGCAGATTGTCTCTAAACAGCTGGGCTCAGGAAAAGCTCTGGGGATGAGTTCGGATCAGGAGTTATCTTCCCTGACACGCTGTTTCTGGATTTGCATACACGGGGGCTGGATGTTTTAATTAGCGCCATCAGCTGCTCTGGTCACAGCTCCCCACCGACTGCTTTGCTTCGTAGGTGAGTGGTCGGAAGCTGTTGTATTGAGAGGCTGGGTGCTCTGATTTCTAGAAAAAGAAAACAACACCTGGGTGTCTGCATCTTATTTGTTCATTCGTGTTCGACAATGTTTTATCGGGCTCTATTAAGTGTCGGGCACTGAGCTGGAATGTGGGGATTCTAAGAAAATAAAACATAATTCCTGTTCATAGAGAGAGCACACTTAAGGGACAGTAAACGTTCTAAACACATAATGGAAGGTAAAGGGGAATAACTGATGGTCCAGAGATGCACAGGGCGTACGTGATGAAAGACCAGAGGGCCAGCATTTTCCCCCTCCTTGGGTGTGTGGTGGGAGGGGGCTGGGGAGTGGTTTCCATTGTTAAGCATCTGGGAAGGCTTCCTGGAGGAAGAGATGTTCAAACAAGTCCCAGATGATACAGAGAGCTAATAAGGTATGAGATGGGATTGGCAAAGCTTTCTTGGCAGAGGAAACAGCATGAACAAAGAGATGAAGAAGAGTGGCCCTGTGAGAGTAGGTAAATAACCAACAGGTAGTTTCATGGCAGCTGGAAATAGAGTTCGAAGTGCTTGGGGTGGAGAAAAGGAAGGGGAAGAAGTGTGGGCAAGGACACATAGTTGACATTTGTCTAGCAGCTCATGCACTGAGCAGCCCCGTGAACTTTACAGGGGAGACACCAGTCCCTTCCAAATGCACCAGGAGGCCCTCAGCACCAGCCCAATGATCCCCCTTCCCTTTTCCTCCCCCTTTCTGCACAGGCTGCCTGGCCTGAGCCCATTGTCTCTCATCCTCCAGGATCTCCTTCATTCCCGTCTTCCCCGTAGCTCTCCGGCTTTCCCTCTCAAACACCTCAATAGCTGGTCAGCTTCATTGGAAGCCCCAAATGTTTCCTTCCCTGGGGATTTACCCTTGGTCCTCCATTCTCCTTCCTGTCACCACCACGCATTCACCCACATCTCCATGACTCCCAAACCCAAACGGCTCCTGCCTTTCTCCGAGGTGTGGTCATGAGCCCTCACCTGACCAAGCAGACACCTCTCCCTGAGTATCTAACAGGTGTCTCACCAAATGGTAGAGAACAGCCACCATGTAGTGACTAGTTCGAGGTTGAGACTCTAACAGTATCTGATGATTGCATAAACTGTCAGGTTACATAAAGGAACTCTGGGGTTTGGCAAAGTTGAACATCTTGTGAGAAGCTACACACTGGTGTATCTGGGACCAAACCTCTTGGCTCTGGGTCCACGGCTTTTTTTTTTTTTCCTTTAGAGCCAAAAGGAGCATCCCTGATCCCACAACGCAGTGCCAACTCTACAGACTCTCCACAAGGCATTACTCTTCTTCTTGGTAGGCAGAAGAACCTCCAGTGAGCCCACAGCCACCACACTCCAGGCAGCCAGCCTCTATAGCATGAGACACCAGGCACTGAGAGCCCTCAGAGTTGTGGGACAAGTTAAGTTTTCCAAGTTATACTTAGGAAACGGTAGGCTTCTAATACCAGTTGAACCTGCATTTGACTCCAGCTCTGCCATTCACCAGCACTGTGACTTTGAGCAGGTCACACATTACACTAGTATTTTCTCAACAATAAGAATAAATAGAACTACCCTTCACAATTGCACAGAAAACAGGCAACAGTCTCAGGGATGGATACAGTTTTCATAGACCTTGTTATTAAATCTCTATTTATTTATATTGACATAACTGGAGCCAAATAAGTTCTCACCTTGAGTGGCATCAAGCTAAGCTTTGTCCGTCCAGCTATCTGATCTCATTTCAATAATTTTTCGAAGCCTGGAATCCTCCTCAGTCCTCGCTCTTGGCCTCCTAGACCTTGACAGTGCATGGGAAGAAGAATTCAAATTCAAATAACAGAAAGAATTAGAACCTTCCCTGATACACTGTAGTTTGACCACGGTTCTGTTTTGCATAGTTTTTGCGATCCTTATTGTGGTCATTTTTTGCAAGATGCCTTGATAAACTCAAGGGGTGAAAAAAAGGGCAGGCAGAGAAATCCCAGAGTAACGATGGGTGAAAGAAACCCGCAGAAGAGGATCCTGGAGGGCTGAAGGCGTTTTCCCAAGAGGGTCTGTGTTCATTTCACACTTTTCATGCTTCTCTTAAAGAAAGGGCCAGTCTGCTCCTGGTATTAGAAATCCAGCCAAACGGTATGAGCACCCAGGAACGTGTTCGGTCTATTTCTGGGAATTCCCACAGGCTTAGTCACCCCAATTTTTACATGTCTCATACACTTAAGACAAAAATTTCCAACCCATGTGCTAGTCTTTGAAGGATGTGGGGTTATTGGAGGCAGTTTCAAATTTGGGTGTGCGCAAAGTGTCCTCTCACCTTAAAAAAAAAAAAAAAATTATTTGTGTTTTGCAAACACATCTAT
Organism: Mustela nivalis; assembly: GCF_964662115.1. Lineage (NCBI taxonomy): Eukaryota > Metazoa > Chordata > Mammalia > Carnivora > Mustelidae > Mustela > Mustela nivalis. Next base: position 17,762,677 of record NC_139028.1, read on the forward strand.
GCTTTTTTAAATTTTCAAGCTTATTTTAGATTGTTATAAATAAATATATACCTATATAAGATCATTATTGAATTTATAATGGCTGTTTGTCATTGTGCATTCTCCTACAAAATAAGTATTAAAAGGATTCATAATGACTTCAAATTTGAGTGTGGGGAAATTGGCAAGGAGTGTGCTTTGCAAAACGTTTGACATAAAAAGCAACACCAATGCCAGGTGTTTAGAAATCACTCTGAGCAGTCAGAACCCAGGCTCTGAGTGGACCTGGAAGGCAGCTTTCCCAAGCAACTCAGACATATGTATGTTGCAGAATGACCTTGAGAAAGATCTTTCTGCTCCCGAAGATGGAGCTATTCGGGTCTCTCTGCCAACCTAATCCACCACCCAGCCCTGGCATGAGATGCAGGGAGAGCTAATCTTTCCTCCTTCTATCTGGGGGTCTGGGGGGGTGGGGCACGTGGGGAGCACAGCAGCAGCTGCCAGCCGAGGGCTAACAGGAGGATGAGCGGGAAAGGGCAACACAGTGCCACCCAGACAAACGCGAGCATCTCTTCTCTGTGCCTCCCAGATCCCTCTCCATCAACCCCCAGGACAAAGTAGCAGCACAAAGTAAGTCTGGCAAACACGTGGCCAGGAGAACACAGAGGTAAAGAGCAAGGTGACTAACCTCATCAAGCCATCACAAATTAAATACTATCTGTGCAGCAGTGTTCACCTCCCAGCTTGCTCTGGGAGCGGGAAGCTGTGATTTTCTGTGCTCTGACCAGATAAGAGGCTGCAAGCCAGCTAGCCAGCCTGGGCAAGAACAAGATGAGTGAACTACACATACAGGAGGTGTGTGTCAGGTTGGCAACTAATTACCGGCCGGACACATTGGTCATCGGGGCAGGTCGCTGCCTGCTGCCACAGGCAACATGGACCTGGATCCCAGGCACCTGATTGCAGGCTCCTTTCTTGCCCACTGACCAGGGGTTCCAGAGGTACAAGCCACCAGACAAGCCATGAACGCCACCATGCCTTTGTTTCTATGCCAGAGAGAGGGCGCCACAGGGGGCCGGGAACCTTAATTAAGTGTGGTTTGTGAAGTGGTCCGAGGTTGCCAGATGGAAGCTGAGCTCTGAGTGCAAACTATTATTGTTAATTAATTATTGTCAGCAGAATTATTTACTCCGTGTTTTCAGGTCTAGGGGCCCTGGTTTACTGGTAAAAGAATGCTTTTGTTGTAGATTTTCCATCCTCCTCTCCCACCCACATCTGTGGCCTCTGATCTCTCCCGTTCTCCTCTTTCCTCCCCTTCCACCGTGTCCCAGCCCTGCCTGGAAAGTGAGAAATGCAGCTTCCCCCTTGCACCCGGACCGAACCAGGCTTTCACAAAGAGAGGCAGAGAGATCTAAAACATCAGGAAGAATCTAAGACAAAATATGTGCAGCCTTGCCTGGGAAACACAGTCTCTCTGGGAAAAATATGCAATTAATCCTAGACAGGATATAGAGCTGAAATATGCAAGTCTTTCTGCTAAGATGGTTTCTGCTGGTGCATGATTATGACCTCTGAGGGGCAATGATACGCACGATCAAGAGAAGGCATCCGAAATCCTGGGAGCAGTGAGCCTATCGACGGGACCAGGCGGCTTCGTTTTTTACAATGCCTTCCCTCAGCACCCCAACCCCTGCAAAAAACAAGGCCAGCACAACTTTAATTTTTATCTTCCATTAGTTAGGATAACGATCCTATAGAATTTCTAGAATAAAGTACACCTCTGAGATTAAAAACAAGGAGATCGGAGGCATTAGGGGAACAAAGCAACCCGGATGGAACAATGCGTGTCCTCCCATCTCGGCTGCCGCCTGGCACTCGCCAAGCTGGCATCGGAAATCAAGGGCATTGTGGAGGCAAGACAAGAGAATCCCCAGTGAACTGTAGCTTTTAGGAATAAATTGTACTTGCCAAAATTGGTCGGTTGTTTGTGGACATTGATTTATTTTCTCTGATTCTTTCTGATTGTTATATTTTGGATGGTGCTTACTGGTGTGAAAAAGCCATCTAGGATTGCTGATAAATCTAGAGATAACGGCAGAGGTCAGAAAAGGGGGAATAAAGGAGAAGAAGGTGTGCTTGCCACAGAATGGAGGGAGTTTCATAGGTAAAGGGCCATTTGCGTGCCATTTTGCCCTGGTGCGTAATTGTATAATTGGTCCCGTCACTTGCTTCGTTTTTTCCTTTCCCTTGTGGAGTTAAGGATGGAATAGAGAGCTTGGTGGGAGGGCTTTGTCTGTCTGAGCGTTCAGACATTTTGTTGCATTTCATTTGTTACTTCTCCTGCTCCTCTTTCCTCTGCACAAGTATATGGTGTGTGTGCGCGAAAGAGAGAGAGAGCGCAAGGTGGGGAAAGGCAGAGAAGGAGAGAGCAGGATTTCTGTGTAGTAACAGCACCATTGGGACCGGGGCGTTTTTCTTGTTCTCCTTTGAGTGTGTGCCCCTAACATTTTCAAGGTCATGCAGATAGGCACATTTCCTGCCTTCAAGGTGAGCCTAAACCACTCTGATTCCCTGGGTCTCAGCGCTCTCTCTACTGGAGTCCTAGTGCCAAGCTCACATCTGGCAGGCTTTCTAAAAAAAGAGCCTTGAACTCAGTGAAACTTCTAGGTGGGATGGCTGGGCACTGAAGGAGGGACTATGGGGAGGGAAAGCAGGGAAGGGGTGGGCGGCAAGACGCTGCTGACTGACTCCGTTTCCACCTTCGTATTACAACTCTTGAAACATTACACCTGAACTAGGTCAACAGGGATTTGGGATAAAGTGGGATAAGCTTTGGTTAATTATCCCAACGTGCAGAATGACTGCTTTTAAATCCTGAGTTGGGTTTAATCACAGAAGCTGAGAAGATCTCCCAACATCCAAATGCATTTGAAAATTGACCAGAGGGGCACACTATCCGAAGAGATGGCTTGTTCAGTAATAGGGTCACAAACATAACAATTGCACAGAGACAAGCCCATACAATGACCCGTCTGTGTGCTGGTTCCTGGTATCATCCAAGGGAGCAGCGCAGCAGACAGAATCAAGGAGTGAGGACTGGCTCTGATCATTTTTCCACATCCTCCCTGTCAGGTTGGGTCTCCTTAGCAGAACAAACCTCAAATACAATACAACAGAGACACACACACACACAAAAGACAAGGGATATCTGCAATCAATTGGCAGAGAGGTGTTAATAATAGAGACGCTGAGGATGGGGAGGGACGATATTTTAAACCTTGCTTTTAGACATACGTTGTATTTTGAGTTATCTTTACTTTTCAGTAATCTTGCATGAATGAGAGTACCATGTGGGTGCATTTTAAAAAACACAAACCCTCCTGGGATAAGTGGTCACTAAAAAGACTAATTTTTTCTCATCAGCCTAACAGCATGCTGATGTATTTTAACAACAGTTTGGGAACTATCACAGGAAATGGTTCGGATTACCCTCTACTGATTACTTTATAAAACAATCTTTCCACAACCTTAGGAGAGCAGAAAAATCCAGAACAGAACTTCTCACAAGTTCTTTTAGGATCACAGATCCATCCTGCCCCCTCCACTCATGAAGGCATCGCCCGTGGGAGGGCTGGTACTAAAACTCTACCATCCCATCCCATATCCATTAGTTAGCTTTATATTTTATATATTTTTTTCATTTTGCTGCCATCTTGCTAAACATCCCCAATCACATATTTACAGAGGGCAAGAATCACATCCATATCATTCTTTTTTTTTTTTTAAGATTTTATTTATTTATTTGACAGAGAGAGATTACAAGTAGGCAGAGAGGCAGGCAGAGAGAGAGAGGAAGAAGCAGGCTCCCTGCTGAGCAGAGAGCCCGTTGCGGGACTCGATCCCAGGACCCTGAGCCGAAGGCAGCGGCTTAACCCACTGAGCCACCCAGGCGCCCACATCCATATCATTCTTGTTGTGATTGTTCAAAATCTCAAAAACTATCATTTTGCACAGAGTTGCAATGTGGCTGATGTTTGGTAATGGCGGTCTAAGAAGCATTTTATGGAGTACCTGATATGCACGAGGCATTGCAATGTTTGCAACAATTCAAGAGTCCTTACCCTCGGAAAGTCTGCGGGAAGGAGGGTCATAAGCAGAAGACACAAAAATACATATAAGGGGGGGGTAGAATAAATTGGGCATTACAGGAGGAGTACAATAACATGCTGTAAGGATATAGAGTAAGAAGGGATTGACCTGAGAAGACAAGGTGAAATGCCTTACAGAGAAGGTGACCTATGAGTCAGGTTTTATAGCAAAGTAGGGCTTTGGTTGAAGACGGCTGGAAAGGAGTTCGAGGCTGAGAAAGCTGCATGAACTCCAGCTCAGATGAAAGTGATGGCGAGACTAGCCTCTGCTCTGACAAGGGTGCCCCTACCAATGCGGGGAGATCAAGTCCAAGTTTCCATGCAGAATTCCTTCACTTGCCTGCTTCTAGAATTAAGGAATCCTCATCGATACCCAGGAATCAGATAAATCAGGTGACTTGCAAAATCACCTTATCACTGGGGGTTGGAGTCCACAATGTGATCACGGGCTTCGAACTCCCAAATAGCAGACAGATGAGAGAGGGCCCTGAGTTTCCCAGAGGCCACTCCTGTGACATTTCCACCCCGACCGCAAGCCCCATGCCCATGGGTTCTGCGAGAGACTTCACACACTCACAGATACAGAGCTTTCTGCCAGACTTTAGAACAAGAATTTCACCTTGGAGGTGAGAACGGATATGAGAAATTTCAGGCCCAAGAGTGATTTTCCCTCCAGGCTGTCATGAGCTCCTGAAAACAGGGGTTTATAATGGAAGTGGCATCACAAACGGTGACTTTGTGGCCGCAGAAGTGTGACACTGTCCTCAAGTACAAGCACTGCAAAACGAAGAAACATTTAAATGGCGTTCGGAAAGTCAGACGGGATCGGCCCTCAACTTTTTCTAGATCATCACCTCTCCTAATCTCTTCCATTTCCAGCTAAAAAGACACTTAAGTTTCATGGGGAAATTAAACACACACACACACACACACACACACACACAAAAACAAAAACTTAGTGCAAGAACAGGAAGTTTGGTAACGGGAGAAAAATAAATTATGAAGGCTGTTGGTCTCTGACTCGAGGCGGTTGTCACAAGGAAGCGGTGATAACCTCAGGGCTCTTGGAGAGTTCACCGGGGTTCAAGTCCGTCCTGGCCTGCCCCGAGCCTCTCTGAGCAATTCCCAGGCATGGTCCCAGAGTCCATTACCTTAACATTCCATTCAAGTACAGACTCAAGGTGATGGGATTGGGCTCTATTAGCCCAGCATAAACGGCAACTCTTTGCAAAAAAGCTGTAGCATAAATGAACACAAAAGGAGGTTCTTTCTGCAACAGTCCTATGAACCCCTCCATCGATATGCTTCCGTATACTGAGATCATATGGAGCGTCAACAAATTAATAGAAATGTCCCAAGTGCTCTCACTTGGGAAAAGTTGAAATTTACATGGGACATCAGGTAAAAAAAAAAAAAAAAAATCTAGCAGCAAATAAAAATCACCCATGATCCCCCAGAAAGCCACGTGTCTGTACATACATACATTGTATATAAATATGTGGTTCAAAGCTATAAGCCTATTTTTATACTGTGTGTGCCTAAATAAATATCCTTTATATGGCAGAATACTGCACCCCGATCTGTGGTTCTCACTCTTTCTCTCATGTAAAATGGGGGCAATTTAGCTAATTTAGCTTGACCTTCATTCTGTTAGTAGAGGTAACCCTCTTTGAACAGTTTGTTGGTTTAAAGAATAACGAAAACCCATCCTCCACATTTAGCTTAAGACAAACGGTGTCTTAGGGTCAAGGCATATTTGGTGCTCCAAGGGAAAAGAGCCCATCAGTGTGGGGGGAGCCTATGTATTAGCACACTGAGGGATCTGAGAAATCCAGCAAAAAATCCCTACAGATTTTCCCAAACCTATTTCCCAGTAGTATTTAATATTTAATATTCCCCATGCTGATCTTAATTACTCTGCTAACACGACAATGATCTGTAGGAATGCATGTGGACGATTCTGCCAGCAAGTCAGTGTGCACACTGTACAGAGTATAACATAGATTAGAGGCCAAGGTCACCGGTATGGGCTGCAATGTCAAGGAGGCAATATCCCCTTCCCTGGCTTGTGTTTCTAGGTGGAAGTTCTCACACAAGAGAAAAGCATCTGGCTCTACCCTCCCCTCTCTGGATCAGCTTTTTCCCACCTACCTACTGGGACATCAGGGGCAAAGACTGGCAGTGAGAGGTATTAAGTCTGTCTACTTCAACACATAAAGTTTTAGCAAGTGCCCTTGGCAGTAAACAAGTTACAGTCTCCAAACTGTTTCCTCTCCAAACAGATGAAGTTTTGGAACTTCATCTCTGACCTCTGTATCTGTTGTTCAAATGGTCCTGAAGTTGGGAGAATAGAAAGATACTTTATTGACACCCTAAATTTAACTAGTAACGAAAGTGCTTTTCCCTCTACACCCAATAAATGGATACTCCAGAGCTGAGCTCACTTCACCAATGCGCTTTTCACCTGCCTTCTTTTCCTACCCATGGAATGGTCTCAAGACCACCATGATGAGGAGAACACAAATAAAGATCTCCAAGGCAACTTTGCTAGTTAAATACAGTTCACTGGCCTCTGAATGCTTAAAGTGAATTGTCTGACTTAAGTCCTTCAAAACTTTTCAAATGTACCTATGAAAGGTACATGTGAAGTTGTGCAGATATCGTTGACACAGTGAGTTGATCAGATCCTATCTTGGACGCAGGTCTGAAGTACAAGGAGAAAGCCACATAACCCAAAGCAGGGGTTTGCATAGTGGGGATACAGAGGAGACTGGAATCGATAATTTTACTCAGCAATGGCGTAGACACAAGGAAGGGGAGTCCAGAGTACTCAGAAAAGATAGCTTGGCCCAGGCAAGTCATAAGCCAATGCCTGCTCCTGATCACGTGCCTGTGGATGCTTTGGAGAGAATCCATCATTATTCCTCCACTAGACACCAGGGGCGCCTACTTTATGGATGGTGGATGAGCCCCCAGGTTCATCTTTATATTCAAAAGTAGCATGAAGTTCATGCTTTTCAATAATAGCAAATAATTACTGGTATTTACCATGCACACCACACACTGTTTAATGCTTTATGTGCATTAGTTCATCTAATCCTCAGAAAGAATTCAGTAACACCTACGACATAGGTGTAATTTTTGCTATTATGACCAGCTAACAGGTGAGGAGACCAAGGCTCAGAGAGTCAAGGCCGTGCTTAATCAGCAGAGGGCAATCTGCCCCCAGGAACATTTGGCAATGTCTAGAGACGTCTTTCCTTGTTGAGACTGGGTGGAGGGCCCCAGGGGGCGGATGCCATTGGCACCCCAAGGTTGAGCACAGGGAGGCTCAGAATCCCCTAACACACACACAGCCTTCTTCCCCAAATTGAATGACTTGGCCCAAGATACAGTGCTCAAGTTCTGAAACCCTCCACTCATAGGTTATTCTAGAAACCTCAGATACTTGGGAAGCACTTCAAAATTTACAAAAGGCTTGTGACCATGTCTTCCCATTTGATCTCACAGCATTCCCGTGTAGGAAGGAGAACACCTTGCACCGTGTTTGTTCTGCAGACATAGAACGACTCGAGAGTGGGGCCGGCTTGTCTGACATGGTGTAGATGACATGCCAACACGACAGTCCGTGGATCCTAACATCCAGCCACTGCAGGTAGGGTGGGGCTGTTACATGGGATCTGGCTGCCTCTTTCCAGCACACTTTATGTTGTTATGAACTCTTCCCTTAGCCTATGCAAATAACCGGGACCAAAGGTTTATTTCCTTCTCATTGGTAGGATAGATAATTTGAAGTTCATGAGGCCCATCTTACAGAAATAAAAGACCTACAATTTATCAATGACTACAACACTAGCAACAAGCATACAGAATATACTACTTCCTTTCTTCTTTCCAAGTGCTCAGGACTGGTAGGTGGGAGAAAGGATAGTCATCTGTTCCGGGAGCCAGCAGGAGCCAAGGATGAGGACAGGAAAAGCCTTCCCGGGTAGAGTCAGAGCCGGGAGACCCCGAAGAGCCAGGTCCAGCTCTCCAGTGCCCAGCTGTATGATCGTGGGTCATTTCCCGAACCTCTCCGCACCTCAGTTTCCTGATCCATGAAATGGGAAAAAGTTCTTCCACGGCAGGCATGTTGTGCAGATTACAGGGAAGGGTGCATTAGAAACAGACGGACAAACAAAAACCTAGCGCAGAGGAAAGTCCTCCAAAAGTATCTGTGGTCATGCCCCTCCTGTCATCCTCACACGAGTGGTTTAAACTGAGCAAAAGCAGCGCATTTCAGCCCCCGTGCTACCTCCGTCTTCTGTCAAAGACCCAAGTCCTCGGCCTGAAACAGCTAGAATGAATCTATGCAGCATGTAGCTCGTTGAAATGAGGTTATGCCTCTTGACCCAGAAGAATTCTATTTCATGGCTTGAAGATGACATGCCGAGTGTTCCTCTGTTGTTAGGAATCTGTCCCCTAGGATCAGGGAGGGGACAAAAGGCACACCTGCCACACAGCAAGTGCTCAGCTGAAATGCGTTGAGTGTTGTTGCAAGGGGCAAGACACAAGCAGATGCCTTGATCTTTCTAAAGGGCTAGAAGAGGAGTGTGAGGTCCGTGCCAGGATGAACTCCAGATCTGCTCATTTAACAGGTGGCTTTCGTGCCTTTGGGAAGAGCTGCCGTGATCCCCCAGACAGAGACGGGTCCATCAAGAGCCTGTCATTCCTGACATCCCATGTTTTCTTTTCCGATAGAGTCGTCGGATGATTAGCCAGAAAGAGCAGCAGCTTTTGGCTCACAATCCCGGAGGCGAAAGTGGGACTTGCTGCGGAAGGACCCCACTCCTATTTGTCCCTGCCCTCAGGACACCCGTGAATGTCTGAGTCACACAGGAGCAGTGAGAGGCAAACACCGCAAAAGCACGTACATACAGGCAGGGGCTTAGGAACTGATGGAGTGACTGTGTCCACAGACAGCAGATTAGCTGGGTCAGTACCAACCTGGAGTCCTGCTCTCACTGGCCAGGGAGAGCACAGATAGTTTGCTGATCATTTGGGAAGGAAACATGGAGGGCCCGTCCCTGAGTCGGGGCCAAGCTCCATTGCACCAGCTGAATCCGGGGTCAAAAAACCAACGTTGTTTCCATAAAATCTTTTCTTTCTTCAGACTCCAGAGTTACCTGAGCCAGAAGCTTCTCCCACTCCCTCATTCCCTGAATCCATTCACTTGTCAAACTCACGGGTTTTAACTCCTAAGTTGTTCTCAGACTTTTCTAGTAGTTTCCATCCCACTATCACTGCCCAAATGCCGCCCCATGTCAGCTGAGGGTTTGGAATCTGGCCGGAGAGAACCATGTTCGAATCCCAGTTGATGCTGGCGGTTGTGTGATCCTGGGCAAGTTATTGCATCATTCAAAATTTCAGTTTTCTTGTAGTTTACACAAGAATAATAATAATAATACCCACTTCAGGGGTTGTTGCAAGCTTTCTGAGATGACTGCTTGCAAAGTGCCCAGCACCGTGCCTGACACAAACTCAGTAAACCTCAGTTACTACTACTGGACAGTTGTGCTGACCTCCCAGTCGGTCTGTCCACCAGCAGCCACACCTGCCCTCTTATCAGCCACACATCTGCCTCTTATCAGAGGGGTGATCAGATCCAGAACCCATCCATGATTTTGCCGGAGTAAACACCTTTACACACACGTGCACAGCCACACATGGGCAGGTCACACTCACACACTCAGCATTTCCCCAGGACAAAGTCGCAGTCTGGTGCACAAGCACCTTCCTGACTTTTCTAAGCTGCAGTTATAACTGTCCCCTGTTTCCCCAGTGCAGGAGGATGTTTCCCACCTTGAACGTTTTGAGAGAGCCTTTTCCTCTGCCTGGAGTACCCTTGCCCTCTGATCTATCCAAGGACTTTCAACTCATCCATGAAAATGCAGGCAGGTGCCTGTCTTCTGTGGAGCCCTCCGGGACCTCTTGAGGTGCCCTACACCCTTCGTGCCTAGTAGAGACATCCAGGAGCCTCCCCACCTGCCCCTACAAACGCTGCTTAAAACAGCAGCTCCTGGGGGTGTCTTCATGAGAACTGAGGGAGGTAAGACACTCAGCACGGCAAGGAGAGTGGACCGCAAGGAGAGGCCTGACAGCGCTGGGCCCTTCCCCTTGCAGGCGGTGGGCAGAAGTGGGATGCTCACCATCTAAGGGTAGAGAGCCGGGCCTTGAACGTGAGCCCTGACAATGATCAATAACGAAGCAAGTGAGCAAGTCAGTCATTCTCTCCGGGCCCCTTCTTCCCACAAAGCATACGGCCACCATTTTCCTGGAAGTTTACCAATAGTCACACATCGTTTCTGGTAAGGGACGAAGTTGCTTTCTCGATCTTGTGGGTGCCCCGCATTCTGGTAAAGCAGAGAAGATCACACAGCTCCGACCCACAGCTCTCGGAGGGGAGGAGGGAGTGGGGCGTGGGGGTCGGAAGCTACCATGGTGCCCCAGCTGGGCACCCACAGCACCTGCTTGAACTAAAGGTTAACTTGCTTGGGTGGACTCTGCTTCCTGAGGACCCCGATAGCCACATGGACCAGCCAGAGACGTGTGGTCCCTGCATGCCTTGGCAGAGGGGCACCTGCCGGAGCGCCTGGCCCATCCCCAGCAGAGAAGCCCGGCCTCTCTCCTGCACACCTGGGGATATTCTATAGCTCTCTCTGCCCCAGGCTGCTGGGGCTTCTGCCTCCGTCACGGCCACAAACAAGAGCCCCCTCCTCTTTCTCCAGAGCTTTGAAAACCACAGGAGTGGACATGTTCCATGTCAGGGCCGTGAGACACAGGTGAGGTTGGGCCAGGCACTGGCTTAGACCAGGTAGGGAAGAAGTCAGACTTCCTCCACATGGAAAGCAAGAAAACTTATCTGTTCACCCAGAGAGCAGAAATGCAGACAAGGAGAACAGAGGCACCGGCGGGAGAGATTCCTCCAGAATAAGCCACAGACATGTCTGCCATTCAGGGCAGGACACCTGGGAGCCCGAGTCTTGTTTCTGTAAAGCTACTGTGCCCAGAGCAAAATCTTGGGTCTGCCAGAGAGGCCAGGTCAGCACTGCAGGTGCCGGTGACCGCACAGGGCCAGGAAGCTCGTCCTGGGTCCTTACCCAGATCAGGGCTGGGACAGCAGGCTCTGACAGTGTCTTCTGACCCTTGGAATCTAGTAGCTAGCAGGGCCTGCTGGCCTGACCCCCCATGCAAGCAAGAGCTGCCAGGATGGACGTTGACCAAGCCCATGAGGCTTTAGGTAACCCTGGGATACCTACTGATGAACTGGACAGCTTTTGAAATATAGTAAGTTTTCCATCTTTGCTTCATCATGTTTCTTTGCAAACATCTCAGCCCATATAGGCCAAGGTAAGGATAAAAAGGTTTCTCTCTTGGGATGATCAAAGCCCCCATAGATCAAAGCCCCCAAAGTCCAGCCAGAGACTGGTTCATTCCTGACCACCAACTATTTGCCAACCCCCGTTCCATGTGTGAAGGAGAACCACAGGCCAAGCAGAAAGGGCCCCTGCTCTCGCGGAGCTGACGTCCAGAGGGAGGGAGGCAAACAGTACAGCTAAACAAATACCGTTAAGTGAATTCAGAGTAATCAGGGCGTCCAAGGGTGGCCATGGGCACCTCTCTAAGGAGGGAAGGGGGTGCCTCTGAGCTGCTTGAGGAGAAGCAGCCAGTGTTGCAAAGCACTAGGGGGAAGGAACGGCAAACACAAAGGCCCCGAAATGGGCCCAAGCTTGGCGAGCTGGAGGAACAGCCAGAAGGGAGTGTGGCTGCACCTGGTGAACATGGGGGGTGGGCAGGAGACGGGATTCGAGGTGAGGGCGAAGAAGCAGGCAGGCAGGCTCGGCTGGCAAGCTGAGCCCAAGGGGGACCTTCGCTTTCCGCTGTGCCCCAGTGCCTAGCTGGGTTCGTGGCTCAGAACCCGTGTGTGAAAAACACTTCCTGAACAAGCAACCGCACGAGAGCCCGCTGCTGTCACTGACGAGCAGAGCGAGGCAGATGAAAGCCATCACGGGGGCCTTTCCCATGGCGGACACTCTCCCAACCTCCAGGTCCACACGTGCTCCCCACCTGGAGGGACAGACTGAAATGAGGTCTTTGGGTTGGGAGGCCTGACTTCCATCCCTCTTCTTTGCAGAAAACGTGAGCCTCTGGCATGTCAAGACCAACCCCCATATGGGAAAATGGGGATTTTCCACTTAAGTCACCAGCCAGACTTTCTTCCCCATAAAGTTGCGTCTGGCACCTAGGGACCCCCAAGCCCTGTCTTCGTCTGGAGCTTGTGATGAGTTTATCCCAAAGACCCAGGCTGGGCCTAGGGGCTTCTGGACTGCTGATGCTGGCGAACGTTGGCTCTGCCATGCAGAGGATTTTATTTTTTAAGGAGAGGTTTTTAAGCTTTGTTTCCATTTGTCTGGTGGCAGGACTGAGCTGAAGAGTTCGATTGGGATCGATATACGTGTATCGGCCTGGCTTGCTAGTGCCAGGCGCTGGACTGGCTCGGGGATTGAGGCCAGATGAGGAGCATCTAAAGCAGATGACAGCCACATAAACAGGACACGAAGGCCCCGTTAACACTGTCTCACACTGGTCAGTAAATGCCACAGAGTGCGATGTGAGTGAGGATTTCATTCCTGCTGTCCTACCCTTGTTTCTTCATCTTTTTTTTTTTAAAGATTTTATTTATTTATTTATTTGACAGAGAGAAAGCAAGAGAGGGAACACAAGCAAGGGAAGTGGGAGAGGGAGGGAGCAGGGAGCCCAACGTAGGCCTCAATCCCACGACCCTGGGATCATGACCTGAGCCAAAGGCAGATGCTTAACCCACTGAGCCACCCAGGTGCCCACCCCCCCGCACCGCCTTACTTCTTCATCTTTTGTTTGTTTTCTTCCATGGCCAGAGCACAGGGAGCCTGAAGTCTGGAATTCTGGAAGCGTGTGGTTCCCAGCGAGAGGACGGACTGAGAAAGCATTACGCTTGTTAATAATACCCTCCAAATCTCCGGTGCCTGTAAGACGGCGGGCCTCTGGGAGGTCAGTCTGTTCCAGCCAGACGTTTTTCAGGGACCAACCCAGCATCCCTGATGGTGCTTTTGGAAGAATGGAAATGGCCCGTTTCCCCCAAAGACTTAATGCAGAGGCGAGGGAAAGGGCAATTTACTCAGCCTGTCTCCAACCATTATTGAAGCCTCAAGCAGACTTGTACACACTCAAGGGGACCCACCCTGCTGTAGGGGTCTTTGTTCACCTCTCAGGGGCCTCAGTTATCTGTTTCTGTCTTTCATAGTCCTGTATAGTCTGTGGTCCCAGAATTGGACCTTCCAGCCAAACCTCACAAACCTGCCCCCACCCTACAGAAGCCGGGGGGGGATGCACCAGCCTCTCCTGGGACGGCCATGGTGTTCCGCTCCCAGGGCTCCACCTTGGAACCCTCTCCCCCCTCCCCTTTCTGGCTCCCATAGATAGTGAACTTGTCTAGAGCTCTCCTCCCTGCACTTGAACTGAAGGTTTCCTGATTTTAAAGCACCGCTAGGACAATAAATTCAATAATTCAACAATTAGCCGTTATTCACTCTCTGTCTGCCAAGGGCATTCTTCTAAGCACTTGGACTGATGTGAACAAATCAGACAAACTTTAGGGTGTGTGGAAATTACTGAAACCTACAAAGAAGAAAAAAATTAAACTACAATCCGTTTGGCAGTGATCTAGGGATAATGGGGTTAACATTTGTAGCATTTTCTTGGTTTTTCTTTTGTTTTCCTGCCATCTCCCAGTATGTGGAACAACCCCCTCTCGATACATACATGTTAGGTGTGTAGATATATGTGTATACATGTGTCTATCAGGTCACGGATTCCATTCCACGGAACAATGCTTAATTCTTGAACCATTACTACACTGACCAATTATTATAGCTTCAGGAGTTTTTTTGTTGTGGTGGTTTTGGCTTTTAATATAGAGGCAGCCCTCTCACTAACCTTATTTTACACTTTTTGGTCATTTTCAAGGGATCATTCTTCAGTCTAAGTTTAGGGGCATGAAAATGGCAAACAGTTATAGAGCCCCTGCTCTGGGCTTGATAAATGAGCAAGAAGTCGCCTATCTATCAGGCTGGAATGTGCAGACAGAAGGAGGTGACCTGTGTGAGGTTGGTTGGTTCATTCTGAGCAACTCACCGCTGGGGCAGGTTCTGTATTAACCCCACTTTCCAGATGGGAAAACTGAGGCATAAGGGACGACTGCCAGGTCAGCAGAGCTGGTATTTGAACCCAGGCTGGCTCCAGAGGCCATTCTCTGAAACCACCATTATGTGCTGCCACAGTGAATTCCCACAAACTCAGTGACTCTCAAGCAACACACACATCTTGCATCAGGGGGCCATGGACTGGGAGTCTGGGGTGCAGCTTATCTGGACCCCCCACTTGGGCCTCCGAGGCTGACACCATCGTGTCGGTGAAGCTGCTGTTCTCATCTGAGCCTGGGTCCTCTTCCAGGCTCACGGGTTCTGTGGCCTGTGCTGCCCACAGCGGCTTACAGCAGAGCAGCTCGCTGCTGCTTCTAGAAGCCAGCAGGAGCACCTCTTTCTGGATCCTCCTCTCTTGTCACCAGCCAGAGAAAACTCTGCTTTTAAAGGTCTCCCCTATTGGGTTAAATAGTTGAAAAGTCAAATAATGTCTGGGTCTTAAGGTCAACGGTCTTGAGACTTTATTTACATCTTGTGAAACCCCTTCACAGCAGTAGCTAGGTTAGTGTTTGACTGACAGGATCTGGGGGGACCCATCTTAAGAATTCTGCCTCCTGGTCTTTAATATGCATTTAGTAATCGTCCAGATACAACTAAGTCCAACAGATATCAAAACAACTGCCACTGAAATGATACTTCGTTCCATTCAGAGATCCCAAGTTGAAGGGCATGCTAGACCACAGAGGGCCACACAAGGAAGCCGGGGGGTGGGGAGGGTAGGGCACGTGGGCATGGGAACCAAGGGCAGGAGACTTTATTGTGATTTTCCTGGGAAACAACCAGGCTTAACATTGGCTAGTTTGAATAATTTCAGCAGGCTCTGGGCTGTATCGAGTTGTCTGATACCTGGTGCTGGGTGATTAGTGTAGAGAGATAGAGGTCGGGGTGTGATAGAGGGGACTGGGACTGTGGGCTCTGGATTGGCTGGTTTGCATCAGAAAGACAGACTCATAAGCGATTCTAGGAAGAGGCTAACCCTGGGAAAGGCAGTCCCTCCAGACAGGACTCAGGAAGGCTCCAGACGTCAAAGCATCAGAACACAGAAAAGATGTGGCGAATGCAGAGAGATGCCCCATTTGGTCAAGTTTCACTTCTTTCCCTGTCTCCCACCACCCCTCCCAGAAGAAAGCAACTCTTTGTCCTTCTGAATCACACTGTATTAAATTTAGAAGGAATGGCATTTTAGAAGGCAATTTGGCAATTTAGAAGGAATGGCATCTCTGCGACAGTCTTCCTATCCAGGAACATAATATACCTCTCCCTTTATTCACATTCTTTTTATAAACTTTCAGTAAGGTGCTGTACTGTTATTTATATAAATCCTCACTCTTTTGTTAAAGCTAGTCCAGATATTTTGTGGGTTTTGTTGCTGTAACAAACAGGATTTTCCTCTATATTTCCTAATTTGTTTTTACCCATGTATAGGATCTGCGTATTTTTTATAGCTTTACTGAGAGATAATTGAGATCTAATACACACATTTAAGGTGAGAGTGGAATATGTTTGACCTAATACACACATTTAAGGTGAGAGTGGAATATGTTTGACCAATGTAGACAACCATGTAACAATCACCACAATTAAGACAACGAGCGTATCTATTATCTCCCAAATTTCTTCATGCCTTTTTAAAATCTCTCCTTCCCAGCCCTTATACCCCACAACCAGGCAACCATTGGTCTGTTCGCTGTCCCTATCCATTGTTGTATTTTCAGCTACTAAATTGTCATACTACTTTTCATAGTTTTTCAACTTACTCTATAGACTTTTCTAGTACAAAACAGATCATCAATACATAATTATTTCCTACTTTCCACATTTACATCACCTAATTCTAGCCCCGGCATAGGACATCAACAGTAATTCCCAGAACAATGCCAAACCCCATCAGAGCCTCTTGTGTCCTTTCTGACTTTCAGGGGAATGACTACAGTGTTGCATCATTGTTGCAATGTCGTTGTTGCAATGGTAAATCCATTGCAACCTGTAACCAGGCATCAAAACACAGAGAGTGGGTCCTGTGACCTGGTGGCATCATCTTTCTAAGCCTGAGTCTGTCCACACACTAGCCCTGTCTCTTGCCTTGTCATGTCCAACCCATTGAATGACTGCTTCTTCTGCAGCTGGTGTACCCATCTCTCACACTGGAGTGGGACTGGTTTCTACCTGTCTTTCTCCACTACAAGACTGGGAACTAAAGCAGAAATTGTGTCTTCTTCATCTCATCGAGCAAAACACCTTACACATAGTAAATCACTTCACAAATGTTTCTCAAACTAAACAGAAATACAGTAATGTTTACCTAACACTGTGGCTCCCAAATCTGGGTCACCTTAGCAAATGAGTGGAAGGGAAAGCAAAAAAAAACAAGCATATATATTTTAAAATAAATTTTTTAAATTAGTAAGTGAATAATTAAAAAAACAAAAAGGATGTATTTTCCTATGTCCCATCCCGCACCCTATAAATTGGAATCTGTTGCCTGGTCCTAAAACCCCGGAATTTGTATTTTTAATAAGTTCTCAGATGTTTGCTATCCAGCCTGCCTTGCATGGGATGATGATCAGTTTGGAGAATTATCATCATCTTTAAGTAATAAAAACAAGCTGGGAGGAAATGTCACTATCATGTTGATGCTGAAGGAATTACAAAGAGCTAGTCCGCTCCTGCATTGCACAGTGGGCAAAACCTCCAACAAGTAAAGTGTTTTGCCTAGCACGTTTTCGGTCACCCTGGCTCATCTCAGACAAAAACTGGGACCCAGAGGGTCTATGTCCACCTTCCCCTTGACCTCCCTGGAATCCCATCTGGTCCTTGGCAGAAATGGATGTCTCGCCCCAGCTATGCGGCAGTGAGCCACGGGGACCACCATGGAAAGCATGTCGAGAATAATTACTTGGGGAGGGATATAAGGACAATAAACCAAACCAAATTTTTTAGCCAAATGCTTGGATCTGAGTTCTGAAATAATTCAAACTCTTCAGATAGTTATAAACAAACACGGAGCCAGACAGCAGGCTATAATCCTCCAGGCCACCTCTGTCGGATGCATTATTTATAAGGTGGGAAATATATTTTGTACATTTTTTTTTCTTTGTAGACATTCAATAAAAACCTCAAAGCAAACAAAGCAGTTCCTTCCGGTCGCCCTCCCAACACCATCAGACGCCGTCACCCACTGACTCGGGTCCCTGAGTGACCCCTGGGGAAGACATCTTCCAGGCTTGACTTCCAGAGAGTGCACCTGAGTACTACTCAGTGGCAAAGCTCTCAAGACAAGAGAGGAAGTTGTGGACCATCTGATGCAGCCTGGGGACTTTACAGAGAAGGAGAGCGAAGCTCAGAGAGGGAAAGCAATTTGCTGACAGCCACCAGCGTGGCAGGGTGAAACTGAGACCAGGACGGTCTTGGGTTCCGGGTAGCGTTTGTGCCACCTTGAATTGAGAACTGTGTGCTAAATTTTGTTCACCTTAATCCTGGGGAGAAGTCTTTGTGTCTCATCAGATTTACAAAGAGGTCCAGGCCCCTTATCTTCCGGAAATGTTCAAGTCCCCACTGCCCCACGAACCCCCTCTCCTCTATCACTGCTTCTATTCAACGTCCATCGCCTGTCACCGGCATTCGTGCGACATCTTCTTGCATGCTGGCTGCCTCTAGCTGTGCTCTTTCTACCATGCAAACCTACGTCACTGCCCTGCTGGTAGGACCAGAGGGTACCTGGGAGGTCCTCCATAATCTGGCCCTTTGATGGTTCCCCAGCCTCAAAACTCACTATATTGCTGGCCCCCGCCCCAGTTGAGGACAGGGGGCCTCAGCAGGGATATTTGAACCCTCATCTGTTTGGCATGAAAGCACCATCTCTAGATAACCAAACAGTGTCCCACAATGGTGAGGGTGGTCCTTTCATCTCTGTCTTGACCCTCAATAGATACTTCTTAGGGGCTTTCTTAAACCCACAAAGACCAGCCCGCTCCTGCCACAGACATACGCTCCCTCTAGCAACGGGAGCCTGTCGGGATTCATTCATGTACTTAGAATGCAGCTCTCATGTGCTAAATATCAATTTTACCCCAGCCAATGTGCCAAGTGTTCAGATGGGAGCAGAAATCAAACAGCACCCAATTATTCGCTATCAGGGAAATGCAAATGAAAACAGTGCAAGACTCTTCCCACCCACTGGGATGACTAGGAAAAGGGGCAATGAGGATGTGAACAAATTAGCCCTTGTACAGCACTGTGAGAATGGAAAATGCTTTGGAAAACAGTCTGATGGTTGCTCAAATGATTAAATAGAGTTACTCTCTGACCCAACAACACAGCTTCTGGGTATGCACTGAAGAAGAATGAAAACAGGTGTCCACATAAACGTGGGCATGCCACTGTTCATAGCAGCAGGATTCCTGATAACCGAGAAGTAGAAACGACCCAATGCCCAACTGCAGACGAACAGGCAGATAGATGAGCTGCACCCCCATGGTGGAATACTATTCAGCAATGAAAAAGGTGCAAAGTGTCGCCTTGTGGGACAACATGAATGAACCTTGAAAACATTACACTAAGTGAAAGAAGCCAGACCCAAAAGGCACATACTGGGTCGTCCCACTGATATGAAACATCTAGAATAGACAAATTTAAAGAAACAGAAAGTAGATGATCAGTGGTCCAAGGCTGGGGCTTGTTGGCAGGTGGAAGTTGAGCAGAAATGAGTGACTGCTTGCGAATAGGTCCAGAGTTTGTTTAAGGGGTGATGAAAATGTTCTAAAATTAGTTGTAATGACGGTTACACACTGTGAATGTACTAAAAACTCCCAAACTGTGCACCTTCAATCGGTCCATGGGTGGCATGTAATTACTCTCAAAGTGGTTATAAAAACAACTAAAGACAGCCCCAGCTCTCCACGAAACCTTGAGAGTAACCAACTGGCCCTGGTTTGCCTGGGACTTGCCCTGTTTTAGGACTGACCCCCTCAGTCCCAGAATCGCCCCTGCTCCCCCACTGTGGGGCCACTTGGGCAGCAACAGGACAAAAGCCCCACCTGCAGGTGCCAGGGCTCCAAAGTCAGATGCTGAAATAAAAAAAAAAAAAAAAGGGAGGAGCTGGGAGGCAGAGCAGGGCAGTGGGGGGTAGGGGGTAGGGGGCAGGGTGGAGGGTGACTCCTAAACCTGAGCTGACAGAGCGAACCCCACAGGACACTGGTCACTGAGAGGGAGTTTGTGGCCAGAAAGGAAAGCCCCCTGTGACCCCAGCCCCACTCTTCCCCGAGAGCAGGGGCAACTGAGGGCACAGTGCAGCTGGTCCCCACTCTGGGTCCTGAGTTTTTAAGGTAACCAAACAATTTTAATCCCATGATCTGCTCTGTCATCCCCTCAGCCCTGCCTTCGAGAGCTCCTCTCCCACCCACGGTGCCATCAGCCCTGCCGCCGCAGCTCGGCGCCTCCGAGGGCTCAGTTCCTGCCTGGCAGGAAGCCTTTGCGGACAGCGGATCTGGGAGGCTTCATGACATTTGGTCTTTCTGAAACGCTTGTAATCGGCTCCCATTTTTACGGCCCAATTTCAAACGTGGCAAGTCATCCAGCAAGCTGAGGGCGTCTAATTGCCGCGGAAGGATGAGCAGACAGCCTCCGCCGGGAGAGAAGGCATAGGTTGGAGGTCAGCAGGTCCCTGCCCTCCTCCGGGCAGGACGGACCTGAGCACAAGCCGGAAACTGCTGGAATGAGAATCATTTTATCAAGGGGAGGCTGCCGTCCTGTCCCCCTTCAGCAAACAGACCGTCTCCCCAACTAACCCCACACTGTCTCGCCTCAAGCAGCAAGCCGTTATGACAAGCCCTTAAAAGATATTTGGCAGCTTACTTTGCACACACAATTGCTCCAAAACATGAGCCAGTTAATGTCACAGCCCCTCTTCCAAACCTTCCTTAGGCTTCCTACCCCCTTGAGAATAGAACCTCAAGTCCTCTCCAAGGCCCCTCGAGGCCCTGAAGGATCCACACCCTGACTGCGCCTCTAGTTCCATGTCTGAGCACCTTCCCTCCATCCTTCCGCCCCAGACACCCTGGCCCATGTGCTCTTTTCTTCAAAGCTTCTGCTTCAGGGCCTTTGTACACGCTGCCTCTTTGACTTGGGATATTACACCCCCAGAGACGCCTCTGTCTCTCCCTCCCTTAGTCCCCCAGGTCTCGCTCCAATGTCACCCCCTTAAAGAGTATTTCACTGAATACCGTGTTCAATAAAATGCCTTCCTTCTAGCACCCTGTCTCTCTCCCTTTCCCTGCATTCCTTTTCTTCTTGGCATTCATCATTGCATTAAACATCTGTTTGGTTATTCGACTACCTCCCTCCAAAAGAGCTAAGGTCTATGAGAGCAGGGACGCGGTCTGTTTTGTTTACTGCCATAACCCCAGGACCCAGAATAATGCCTGCTATAAGACAGGGGCTCCAATAACATTTATCAAACGACCACTATTTTCACTCTCCATTGTGAGGGACTAACCAATCCACCACCACTTCCCAGAGGAGGTAACTGAGCTAGTGAAAGATTATGTCACTAGTCCACAGTCAGGGAACTAGTAAATGGCAGATATAGAACACGAACCACAATGTCTCTGAAGCCAACCCTATGCTCTGTCAATGATACCACGTTGTCTCGCCTCTCAAACAGTCCTTTGTGGAACTGCGTGGGCAGGGAGCTTGAAAAGTCCAGAGACTCCTCGGAGAAGTAAGGAGCCTGCCGCCCTCTTGCTCCGCCCCCGGATCTCAGCTGATGTTTTGTGACACTGAGGCTGGGGCGACACCAGCTAGAAACATCTATTGATTCCAAAGCTAAGCGTGCTCTAAGTGCCGTGTTAAGGCAATTCCACCCCAGAATCGAAGTCGCTGATGACAAGATAAAGTCACAACAAATCTCAAGGTGACAGCAATTATACTATGCGGGGTTTAAATCCTTTTAGGGAGAAGGCTGGAAAATGACGGAGGAGTGACCGAACCATTAGTATAAGTGCCACAGCCAAAGTCGATTCTCGGCCTCATGTGAAACTTGAAAGATGTTCCAAAAAAATCAATCAGTTATTTGTTATTAAACAGGGCAGTGAACATAGTGTGGATGTTTCCCAGAAGATTAGCAGCACTGGGAATGTAAAGTTCTCAGAGACCAGCTGAACCAGAAAAGGGGCAGATAGTAACTATTTCAGGCTTGTGAGCTATACTGTCTCTGCAGCTGTTCACCGCCCCTGTTGTGGCCCCCAAAGCAGTCACAGACAATATGTAAACAAATGAGCATGGCTGGGTTCCAATAAAACTTTATTCACAGAAACGACAACGGGCCAAATCTGGCCCACAGGCTGTGTCATTTGCCAAGTGCCAATCTAGACCAATTTGCTTCTGTGACAAATGAGGAAACCAAAACATGGAGAGATGAAGTGACTGTCACAGCCAGTTACGAAGGAAAGCAAAGAGTTAGAAAGTCGTTCCAGGGCGCCTGGATGGCTCAGTCGGTTAAGTGTCCAACTCTTGGTTTCGGCTCAGGTCATGATCTCAGAGTCATGAGATCCTGCCCTATGTCGGCCTCCATGGTCAGCACAGAGTCTGCTTAAGATTCTCTCCCTCGCCCCTCCTTCCCTGCCTGCCTCTTACCCCGCCCATGTTCCCTCTTGCTCTCCCTAAAATAAATGAATAAAGAGCATCTTTAAAAAAAGAAAGTCATTCCATATTCATTCAACAAATATTTATGGAGCATGTATAACATATCAGGCTATTTTAAACCTAGGTGCAGAGGAAATGGTGCAGAAACAGCAGAAGAGATCCCTGCCAACTCCCCCGGCGTCCCCAGATCTCACATTTCCATACAGGAGCAAACAGGGAAACACATGCCTGGATAAGAGCGTGTCAGACAGTAATGAGGGTATGAACGCTGGAAAGAGGGGTCTGTGTCAGCAGGCAGCTTGGCGTGTGGGGGTCCATGAGGGAAAGGCAGCTAAACTGGCTGACCTAATAAATGGCCACCCCTGGGAAGACCTCATCTATTAAGCCACTACCTTGTGTAGACACTCAGTCACTTCTTTTAGCCCCATCGTTGGTGGGCAAACGGAGGCCAATAGGGCGGGCAGCTTGCTCGCCGAGTGGCCTGCCAGGATTTCCAAGCCAGACCCATCTGGCACCAGAGGTTGGATTCTTTCTTTCACAGCAGATAACTTAGGATTTCCCCCTCAGGAGTTTTAAAGACATCCTAGTCTCACACGTTTGTTTTGGGGCCCAACTGTGTATTAAACGCAGATTTAATGTGAACATGCATCACTGCATTGGAACCTGCTGGGATAACTTGATGCTGGACATGACACTACATATTTTTTTTTTAAGATTTTATTTATTTATTTGACAGACAGAGATCACAAGTAGGCAGAGGCAGGCAGAGAGAGGCGGGTAAGCAGCGTCCCTGCTGAGCAGAGAGCCTGATGTGGGACTCGATCCCAGGACCCTGAGATCATGACCTGAGCCAAAGGCAGAGGCTTTAACCCACTGAGCCACCCAGGCGCCCCTATGATGCTATTTTGCACTTTAAAAACTAAACTGGCTCAGCCTAAATTTTTTTTTTCCACATTTTGTTTCTAAGCAAGATAGGAGAGAAGGTTTCGGGCTGCCATTCTCGAGCTCCGCAAACAAAACCTTCATGAATATTATTTATTCCCCAACAAATGAAAAGCCTGAGTGAAATGCATGTTTTCCTCTTCATCTTGGTTCCTGAAGTCCTGGAGACGCTCAAGGCGCTCTAGCAGAATTTGGAAGAGCGCCCGCGGCCTTGTTGATTTGATCAAGATGGCCGTGAGGCAAGCCGTGGTCATCGTCTCCTTCAGTTCCTACTCGAGTGGTCCTTGTGTGGCCCGTCTTCAGCCGGTGGTCCTGTTGGAGTCCACGCTACAAAGCACGGCCACGCGGGGGTTGGTTTCTCCGTGGGGATATGGGGGTGCTCACGCGCACCCGCTCCATAGGCAACCGGCGTGCCAGCTGTTCCTTTTAGAGGGAAAAGCTTGTTGAAGTCATCATTCTGTTTGTCAACTCTTAGGAGCCAGAAATGGACACTGGAGCCTGTAATGCCTTTAGGGAGAGTGCCCAACCCCCTCACCCAGGCGCAGGCTCAGACTCCAGGAGTAGGCAAGTGAGGGAAGGAGTCCCCACGCTCGGGGCCCACCTTGCACTTGCAGGATCCTGGTGGTAGGGGCCCCATTCTCTTTTGCACCCTACCTGCCTCACACGTGTCATCCTGCCGCCTGTGAGAGCACATGCACACACACATGCACACACTCGTGTGCGCACACATGTCCACAGTAACTCAACTTTGCCACAAGTCCGCTGTTAGGAAACACTACACCTAGAGCACTTGGGTAGCTCAGTTAGGCCTCTGCCTTCAGCTCAGGTCATGATCCCAGGGTCTTGGGATGGAGCCCCACATCTGGCTCACTGCTCAGCAGGAAGCCTGCTTCTCCCTCCTCCTCTCCTCTCCCTCTCCCCAATGTGTTCCCTCTCTCGCTGTGTCTCCCTCTGTCAAATACAGGTTTAAGAATTCCCTTACTTCCCCCCTCCCCACTAACTTGTGGGCAGTGCTCCAGAAATAGCTCTTTCTGGCAGGCTCTGGTTTCTGAGAGGGGCCTGCCTGCCCCGGAGTGACCCCAGACACATATTTTGGCAGGCCCCCGGGATCTGGAGGAGCCTCGGATTTGGGCAGAAATCATCAATCTGTGGAGAAATGCACTTCAGCACAGCCTGAGTCTGGCAGAACAAAGGCCCAATTACCAATCTCAGACTTTCAAAATGTCAGGCCCAGTTTATAGGAAATCTTTCACAGTTAAGAGGCATTAATAGCACCAAAGGGACAAAGCTGAGTCAGAGGCAGGAAACACCAGAGCTGGCAGGAAGAAACACCAGGGGCTCGCCATTACGGGTCCCCTGACAAAACTGCGAAGACCCCGTGGGCAGGTCTGGGAGCCCTCTTCACGCGCCAACACTGCCCCTGAACCCTTAATGGGCAAGATCCACATCCCTTCCACACACAGGGGCTCAAGGGCAGGCTATTACCCTCTCTAGCTGTGACCACAGCGAGTCTCAGCCACTTGGAGCCCCCAGTTTGCCACATTGTGGGTGCAGAGAAGGGTCCAAGGGAAGGGTCCCCTAGAAGCACCCAGGAGAGGGGTCCGAAAGCAGGCAGATGCCTGAGTGGGTGGCCAGCCTCTGCATTGTTTCCTTCCCAAGTCTCCAAAGGTCACTTCACCTTCCGGAGCCCGAGTCCTCATCCACAAAGTCCGGATAATTCCTGTCTCTTGGAGTCGTGTGGGCATTTGGTGAGGGAATTCCAGGAAGGCCTTCGAGAGTGGCTTTGCTCACTAGAAGGATCGCAGCTGTTAATCCTGCCCAAGGAAAAAGGGTGTGCAGCAATTCTGCCATTGCACTAGGCACGCAGTAAGAGCCTACTGTGTGTAGTTGCAACAGGCAGGAAGAGGCACGCAAGACTGAAGGGAGAAGAAACCACTTTCAGACCATTAGAGTCTCCGACGTGGTGATGCTATTTGTCCTTGCAGACCTCCGCAGAACTCTGTCTTGCAAGGAATGAATCTTTGGCTGGTGGCTCTGTGGTTAGGAGAATACAAACTCCATGGAGGGAAAAGTTCACAGTTAGACTTTATGTTCCCTCGAACTGGCCTTTACCCTAATGAATCCCAATTAGTGAGATTTGTCTATAAGGAAAGAAACCCAATTGATTTACCACCTGTCAGCTAGAAGCTTTGACAGCTGTTTTATTTAAGCTCTGCATCCTGCTAGGTAGGTATCGTAGTCCTCTTCTCTAAGAGGAGACGTTTTGGCTTAAGGGAGGTCCAGGGAACATTCTTTTTGTTCGAGATCACAAGAAGACCTCTGGGCTTTCAACACAAGCCACCATGATGCTCCACACAGCATGGCCTCAGCCCAGCTTCAACCTGCAAAGCACTGGTAAGGGCTGGTGTGAGCTCATGCCGGTTCAAAGCAGCCAAGGCAGGGGATGGAGCAGGAAGGAAGGTGGGGGCACTCCTCTACCTCAGGGCTCCTGTTAAAGAGAAATTACATTGGATGCTTCCTAATCACGGCAAGCAAGACTTGAATCTAGCTTACTGCCTTAGAGAGGAGAGGCTGAGTGCCGTTCTGAATCCAGTGGGACCTGCTAGAGACTTGTGGCCAACAGGCAGGGGCAGAGGGAGGGTGGGCAGTCGTTAGCAGGAACTTGGTGAGGCATCAAAGATGGAGGGGGTGGGGAGGAACTTGAACACACATCGAGGGTCAGGGGACTCTCCCTGAACTGGCTTGGCAGGGTTCTTGCTAAAACCACACTCACTCAGCAGGCCAAGACAGAGCCCAAAACAAGGCCTGGTTGAAAAGAGGCTCAGGGGAGCCGGCTAGAGGTTGGTTGAGGAGCAAGTCCTTGTCAGCCCAATATGGCGTCCTGCAAAAATGGCTGCACTTTTCCATGACTTCTTGTGTCTGGGTCTTCTGTAATGGGACTCTACAGCAATTCCCTCAGGACACTGGCATCAGTTGCCCCCTCCTTTGAATCTGGGCCGGCCTTACAACCCATTTTGGCTAAAAGACAATAATGGAAGCCACACGGTGCCAGTCCCGTGCCTAGATCCCTCCTCGTTCCAGGTGCCATGTGAACAAACATGGGCTGGACTTTCAGGTGGCCGATGAAGTAAGTCCCAGCACACCCCCCATCCCTTGCCCCTGCAACATCCCCCAGAGGCAGAGCCCTGCTCCTGACCCTTGGCTGCCTGGAGACCCACGAGTGGGCCCAGCAGCAACCAGAGGAACTGCCCAGCAGCCACAGCCCGAAGCGTCCACCTGGAGAACCAGGAACTAAATAAATAAATAAATAAATGAATAAATAAATAAATAGATTTTAAGCCTCAAGTTTTGGAGCTGTTATGAGACAGTAGATAACCGATACAACTTCAACCATGTCCACAAACTGGAATCGTCTGAGGAGTTTAAAAAATACTGTCGCCTGGGTCTTGCCCCTCCTCCCTGCAGAGCTCCTCATTTCTTTGGCCCAGAGCTGACCTTGGTATCAGGGGCTTTACAGGCTCCGCACAATCTCAGCGTGTGGCTGGGACTGAGCAGCACCGTCCTGGGTCCTTGGCCCCAGGCCGTCCAGGAGTGTGGAGGGTACGAGGGAGGTACACGGGCCACTAACGGCTCCAGCCGGCCTGAGAGCTCAGGGGCTACGGATCAGAGGCAAAGCTTCTCAAACCTGAATGTGCACATGAATCCCCGGAGACTCTTGTGAGAATAGTCTGGGCCTGAGACAGCCCCCTGGGGCAGGGCCTGAGAGTCTGCATTTCAAACCCACGCCCAGACGGCACTGAGGCCATTCTCTGAGGCCATCCTTCAGCTGGTCTGTGAGAGCCTTCTGGGACTCACTCCTTCCTACCACTCTGGTGGCTTGGCTGCCACCTCTGAGCTGAACTTTCTCACGGGCGCTGTTGTGGACTGGAGGACGACAAGCTTCCAATAATGAGATTTTGGGCTGGATGCCCCTCCCTGAGGCACATAGGCAGGCCCGGGGGCCCTTCTTGTTCTGTCAGACTCCCACGGAATCAATTCTAAGGTACGGGCCTCTGTGAAATCCCAAAAGTCCACTGTATTCATTTGCTGGGACTGCCACAGCCCAGGACAACAGACTGGAGGGCCAACACACAGAAATGTCTTTCCTTACGGCTCTGGAGGCCGGAAGCCCTGGATCAAGGTGTCCACAGGGCTGGCTTCCCCTGAGGCCTCTCCCCTTGGCTTGCAGGTGGCTGTTCTCTCTCTGAGTCCTCATGTGGTCTTCCCTCTGCTGGTGTCTCTGTTCTGATCTCTTCTTACAAGGACACCAGTCAGATCGGATTAGGACCCACACCAGTGACCTTATTGCAACTTAATTACCTTTTTAAAGACTCTATCAATACAGTCATATTATAGGCTTTAGGATTCCAACATATGAATTCAGCCTCTAACAGGCACCTACTCTTCTCTTCCCTCACGTGTGGAACCAGCAACATGGGTGTCTATGGCTGGCTGCATCCCGCCCAGCAGAGCCTGGGATGGGCGGCCAGTGGGAGGTTCTGAAGACTTTCCAGGGCAGAAAGACAAGGCCACAAAGCCATGTTTAAAAGTGGTAAAACGACTGGTGGGGCCAGAGTGCCTATAAATTACCTACAGAAAAATATTTTAAAAAAACAAACAAAAAAGTGAGGGAAGTGCCTGGGTAACTCAGTGGGTTAAGCATCTGCCTTCGGCTCAGGTCATGAGGCCAGGGTCCTGGGATCAAGTCCTGCATCAGGTTCCCTGCTCAGCCGGGGAGTCTGCTTCTCCCTCTGCCTGACACTCCCCCTCCTTGTGTTTCTCTCTCTCTCTCTCTCTCTCTCTCTCTCTCTGAGAAGTGAATAAATAAAATCTTTAAAAATAAAATAAAATACCTGAAGAAAAATGACATTTTCTCTCAGAACCACCATACAATGGCATGGATCTATACTATGAAAATGCCATTCTAAGTAAGCCAAATGCCTGACCTGATGTCCTCAACCTAAACTGGGAAAATGGTCAAGGGATGATCAGATGGCACCTGAGACCACACCAGGAAACCTCAGAACAGCTGGGACAGGGACTCCTGGGCAAAGCTCAGGGCTCTGCCTGCAATTCTTATGGACCTGGTTAACCTCTGAGCCTCGTCTCTTGCTGTGTAACACGAGGCTGGTTCCACCTTCTTCTCAGGGTTTGGTGAAGATTAAGAGATAGGATGTGTGTGACTAGAACCAAATTAATCGGCGTACGTGACACAAGTGGACCAATATACCCAGGCTCCGTCCTTCTTTCTCCACCTCCTCAGCCCCCACCTGTGTGGAGAATTTTGCTCAGTATTTCCTCTGCCCTGATCTTTCAGGCAGGTTCTGTCTCTGTCTACCTGTTGTCTGGATTTTTGTAGAGCAGTTAGATCGAATATTGGAAGAGAGAGAGAGACTGCACCAGAGAGGGAGAGGGCAGCGCGACATGTTCTCTCCTGTTGGGTCGGCCCCGGGCCTGTGCTCCATGGCAGAGACTCTGCATAAGGGACAAACAGAAGGGAAGCTAAATCCCATGGGAGAGAGATTAAACCTATCTGCCTGGTAAAGATCTCAGGCCTAGGAGAGGCAAGGCAGGGGAAAGCAGCAGCAAAAACACAGACATATCAGGGACCATTCTGGAGTATTTCCCAATGAGAGCTTCTGAGGGAGGCCGCAGAGTGTGGGAGAAGAAGGAAGGGAGAACTTTGGCAGATTTTACTGTGGCTTGAACTCCATCCTTTGATGATGTTTGAGAGATGCCAGTAAAGATCGGAATTCCCATTTAACGAATTTTGTCCGCTAGAATTTGCCTCTTACAACATGACTCAGTGCAGAAACTGGAGAACGTGAATCCCTGGGTTTTATATGGGAGAGATCTGTCCGTACCTATATCTTATTCATCCACACTTTGATCTTGTCTCCTTGTGCTCCGTTTATGCTACTTCAGAAACAGCAGTTTATAACTGTTAGTACTAGCCCCGTGCCGCATACTCCGGGCCCAACATCGACATCCTTCTGAGAAATGACCTGATATTCTGGACATTTCCCAACCCCCCCACATCTCCCCGGTCTCACCAATAGGAAGTCTGTTTCAGGATGGAGGAAAGATCACCAGGGTTGGCTCCCACCTGTCTGAGCTTCCTGAAGAAAGCAGGAACTATAGACTGTAGGACAGAAGATCTCTCTACCGCGGTAACTCTAAATCATACGCCCCTGAGGAAAGTGGGGCTATCCATGAATCCATAGGTCCAAAGGCACACTAAGCATGGACCATGGGCTGAAAAAATACGTTATCACAGAGATAAGCTATTTTTGAAATGTATGCCTTGTGCTAGATTCACAATACTTTCTGCTATTTTTTTAATTGATTGATTGATTGATTTGTTTATTTAGGAGGGGGAGAGAGAGAGTACAAGCAGGATGAGTGGCAGCGGGGGAGAGAAAGAGAATCCTCAGGCAGACTCCATGCTGAACAGGGGGCCCCATGCAGGGCTCCTTCCAGGACCCTGAGATCTTGACCTGAGCCAAAACCAAGAGTTGGTCGCTCAACCCACTAAGCCACCCAGGCGTCCCTCTGCTGTTAAGGTACACTTTCACACAACTTCTGTGGTGTGAAGAGAAGACCCTATTTTTTTTTTTCTGACATAAAAATAGTTCTTATAACGAAAAAATATTAGCAGACTCTAATTTAGAAACCTTTAAGGCAGGCAATGTGCCTTTCATGGGTTCTGGAAATTTCCAGCCCTCACCTGGGTAATAGCAACTGAATATGGTTCTGTGAGTTAATACCAACCATCTCTCCAGAGACCCACAGCACCTTGAGGTCAAGTGGGGAAGCAGTGATGTCCCAAGGGAAGGAGACATCCCTGCTTAACCCCCTTGCCGTGTCTCTGGACACTTCCTCAGGGCTAGCCTCATTCTAGTTCCAGTCCTGCCACCAACTAACATTGGTGTTGCCATGCACAGCTCATCTCTCCAAGCAGGGACTCGGTCTCCCAACTCAAAGGTCAGGGGTTGTCCTTAGATAGTCTCAGATGCCCCTTCCCACAAAAGGCTTCTTGTCAGCTCTGTATGGGTGGGCATGAGAAGGACAGGGCACTTTTCCAGGCTCAAGCCCACAAGGAAAGCATTCTCAAAGCAAAGTGTGGGCAAGGGCAAAGGGGTGACCCAACCCTGAAACAGGGCAAGGATACTGAGAGAAGGGACTAAGGGAGCAGAGAGCTTGGGTGGTGGTGCCACCAAGGAGGGCTTCCTGGAGGAAATACGCTGGGTCCTAGAGCACTTGTCTGCTGAGGAGCAAGACAGAAAACTCTGGTGCCAGACCAGCTCAGATTACACATGACGCACATGAATTTAAGTTTTCACCCCAAAAGCCACATTATAAAAAATTCCTTCTTCTTTGACCATTATGCAAATCATCTGGGTACCTATTGATTGCATTTGCATGTGAAGAGGGATGCTGTGTTTGTAACTGATGTATTTGCATGTGCATTTTAATTAATCCCCTTGCTGGCGCTGGTGATTGGAGTGGTAGGTATGGAAATAGGACTCTCCTGCTAATAGAATTTGGCACCTCCGGAGGAGGCTGAGTGCCGTCTGCTGTCTGCCGTCTGCCGGGGCTGTCTGGCCCCAGCTGAGGACGGGGCAGAGCTGCAGAGACCAGGTGAGCTCTGGGCGAGCCACCTTCTGTGTAGAGAAGAGCTCCTCTCCCTTCACACCATTTTCACTTGAGGCCATGGAAAAGCCGTCAGGCTGTGTCTGCATTCCGGCAACAGGCGCCTCTCTTCGGAAGAAATCCGCAGGGTGTTTAACTCTCCCCTTTGCTCTTTGCGGCTCGAGTTAATATTATGTCTCATTTGCATCTAACATTTAAATGTACTCAGGAAACTCTAGCAGCCACCGCACCTCTTGACGGCCCAGGCTCTGCTTCGGAGGAACACGGCCCTTTCACAGAACAGGGCTTCCTAAGACACATTTTATCCAACCACAAGGTTTTTTGCAAACCGAGGAATCAGGTGACTTCTCTGCTGTCTGTCCCCAGTGAACAGAGGAGACTGGGCACAGCAGCAAGAAAGCCCTGGGATGGCGGCGGTGGTGGGGTCCCCAGAGTCCGGGCTCATCTCATACTCAGAACTCTAAATGTGTCTTTTGTAGTTGATGCTTTTTTGTTCGCTGGTGTTTGGGTTTTCTCATTGACTCAAGATCTGCGGGTGGAAAGGCGAATAATGAGGCTGACCACAAGCTTGACACCAGGGACTAGACCTCAGTGCTTTTTTTTTTCTTTTCTTTTTTAAAATTTTGTTTATTTATTTGAGAGAGAGAGCTCTCTCCCTGCAGGAGCGGGGGAGGAAGGGAGCAGCAGAGGGAGAGGGAGAAGCATACATCCCGCTGAGCAGGGAGCTGGAAGAGGGACTTAATCCCAGGACCCTGGGATCCTGACCTGAGCTGATGCTTAACTGACTGAGCCTGCCCCCACTGCAGGTGGCCCTACGCCTCAGTTCTTAAGGCCTCAATCACATGAGTTCCCTTTCATCCGTGAGGACCACCTAAGATTCCCTACAGGTGCATTTATCCAGGAATTAGGAGAAGCAGGGGACCTGAATCTGGTGCTCCAAGTAAACAAACTCCGAAAAAAAGATTGTTAATACACACTTGATACATCTGGTATGATAGCAAACACAGCTAAACACGTGTCTGAAAAGAGACTCTAGTCAGCATTTTCAAAATGAGACAGAGTTCTAGAATACAAAGTATACAACTGCAAGAAGATTCAGAGATGGACAGGTGAGAGCTACGTAGATAGCCAGTAGATAATGGGCCATAGATAGGTAGATAGATAACAGAGATACTTAATAGATTAATAATGGATCGATAATAGTCAACAGATAGATAAGCAGATAACAGACAGTAGATGAGTACTCGATCAACGATAGATTGATAGGTGATAGGTTGATCGATGATTTAAAATGTAAGAGGCTCTTGCTCTTATTATTCATCCTGAAGAATAAAGAGGGAGTTTGACATTGAGACAATCAAACATTACAGTATCTGTCCCATGAGTATTTATGTTTACCTGAGTTCTGGCTGGAGAACCCCCAGCTCTGTCCTTGGCTTGCAGCTCAGCTCAGTCCACACGGAATCCCTTGGGGGTCTCTCCCATTTCACAGCTTTCAATCTCATCTCAGCGCTAAGCCTAACGGATGTCTCCAGCCTAGATCACTCTTCCGAGCTCCAGACTCATAGTCCGCTGCCTTCCCACACCTCCGCCTGGGAGTCCAGTGGGCCTCCCAAGGTAACATGTCCAGAACAGGATGGTGGAGCCCACCCCACAAACCTACTCCAGGCCCACAGTCTCCCACATCCTCTTCTTCCAGTTGCTCAGACCAAAACTTTGGTACCACTATTAATTTCCTCATCTCCCACTCCCAACCTATCAGGAAATTCTATACATTCTGCTTCAAAACATATCCAGAATCCAACCGCTCTCCACCAATTCACGGCTGAACCTGGGCCAAACCCTATCATCTCTCACTAGGATCATTGCAGATGCTCCCAACTGGCATCACTGTCTCCTCTCAGATTCCTGTAGAGAATATTCTCAGCAGAACACCTGAGTAACCCTGGGACATGTCAGCCGGCCCCCAGTCCCGCTCTTGCTGTGGCCTGTCTCCTGCCCATACTGGGACATACGCTCTGAGGGGCAGAAATTATGGTTCACATTTCTGCATGCCTAGCACCATGCTTGTGATGCAGGAGGCACCCAGAACATCTTTGCTGGGTGAATAAACGGGTATTTCAGTGGGCCCGTGAAGGCGCCAAGTGTTTTAAATACATTTTTGTATTTAATAACTCTATCCCTGTTAATTCCACGAGAATACCGAGAGTCAGAAATTAAGCAAATGGCCTAGGGTGTCACGGCTGATAAATCATAGGGTCAGAATTTGCAGAGAGGCCTGTCTGACTCCAAAACATCAAATAGCAAGCCCGATTCCTAAACAAAAAGAGACTGTCCTCAGAAATTTCACACTCCTTGGCGAGGGATGTGACCAAGTGCCCACAGCTCCAACCCAGGTGCATAACTAAAGGGACAGGGTCTCTCCTCTCCAAGGCGGATCCCAAGGGCTTTGGGTCTGCCCCTTCAACAGGTGAAAGAGAAGACTTTGAATGCCAGGGCCTCTGTCTCAGAATCCCAAACTTCTACCCCAGTGTGATTAAAAGAATCAAATTAAGGTTTTTCCAGAAAAGACAGTCACCATTATCCTGGCAGCTCCTAAAATAAGTAATTACTGTGCTTCGAGTCCATGACACGGTCTCACTGATCTCCTTTGGCCTTCACAACACCCCTAAAAGGGAGGTCTTATTGTCTCTGTGGAAGTAGAAGGTCAGAAAGGTTAAATAATATGCCTAAAATAAGGCATTAACAGATGGAAGGGCCGGGTTCAAACCCAGGTCTCTGAACCCCAAGTCCATGGTCACCCCATCATTTCACATTGCACACATGGCCACATCTTTCAGGCAGTCCCAGGGATAAAGAGGTAAATGAAACAGCAGGCTGGACACTGAGACCCTCCAGACACTAAGCTCAGACTCTAGCAGCCCTAGACCTCACTCAAGGGGCTGGGGAGGAAGGTCCGGATGGAGTAGAGGGAAGAGCTTCAGGGCTTGCACAGAGAGAGGTGAGGGCAAAGTTCGTACACTAGTCTTCTCGGTCCTCCCTGGAATGGCCCCATCCTTGGCCTTCAGCTGGATTCCCCCAGTCTCCGGCCCAAGCTGTTCTTGGCTTCCAGCCTTCGGTTACAACTGCTAATTGGCCGGTGGCCCAGCTGGGTACACATGCTGGCAAGTTGGGGTGCTCATGTCAACAGATTTCGTGGAGAAGCAGCATTTGGGGGAGGATCTTGGAGTATTGGCAGGATATTTACAAGCCTTAATGGATATGCAAGGGGGGCAATTTCAGCCAGGAGCATGGACGCCAGGGGCAGGAAAGCCCAGGTATGTCCGCAGAAGGCTGAGTGGCCCCATATGGCCAAATTGAGGCCACGAGAGGACAATAAGACCATGGGCACCACAGTGCTCAGGGCCACGGGAAACTCCAGCTGCTTCGGAAAAGTGAGTGTTAGGATCCAAGCTGTATTTTCCAGAGATTAACCACCTGGCACCTAATAAGCTGGGCTGGAAGGGAAGGAGCCAGGCGGCTAGATAAGCGGCTAATGGTATGGCCTGGCCTGAGGCGGGACAGTGGCAGCAAAACATAGAAAAAGGAATGGAGGTGACAGATACCTTGTTCCCTTCCTCAGAGGTTCCCAGTTCCCTCTTGCCTTAGAGGATCAGCACAGACATTTTTCTCTGCCTGGAACCTTCCACTGGTGCCTCACCCTGCCTTGTCCCACCCATCACAATCTCTGCCTAGAAGTGGTTCCCCAACCTCCGAGACTAGTTCAGCCCCCCACCCCTGCCCCGCTGCCACTTCGCATCCTCCTTTTACTTGGTTTGCTACTTAGGTGCAAGGCTGTGGACATGGGGCCATGCCGCCAGCCCTGGTCTGCGCCCCGCCACCCACAGCATGGCCGGGAGGACGTGCCTCCCCAGGGCTGTGGCACCAGAGGCTCCGTGGGCTCTCTCCTTGCTGCTTCCAGAGGCAGGTGGTTTGGGATTCATGGGACTCCTGTACCACTTTGAGATGCCATGTCCAGGGCATGGGGAGGGTGGGTGGACTGGAAGCCGGGAGCATTAGGGGGGGGCACCTGCTCCCCCTACAGACTCGCGGCCACTTCTGCAGCAGCCCTTCACCTCCCGAGCAGAGCAGTCCCCGCAGGCAGGCTCACAGGAGTGTTTGTCATGCCTCCAAAGTGATTGACTTCTAAGGAGAGGTTCGGCAGCTCAGGCAAGCGCTCCTGGCTCACAGTGCATTGTGAGTAAAAGAAAAGAAATAACAGGTACTCTTCAAGTGTGGGAGCTGAAAAAGATGCTAATTAAATGTCAGGGCTGGAGTTTAACCCACTTGAATCTGTGTTTCTATTCTGGAGTCGTTCTGCTTCTCCTTCCCAAATCCGGGCTCTGCAGCCCGGGGCCTGGTGTGCAAGCTCACCACAGGCGCTGGGGGCAGGGCGGGGGCCTCGTCGGGGCTGCAGGTCCCTGCCTTGCAGGTCCCCCTCCTCACCCAGAACCCAAAACCTGCCGCACTGAGGAGCCACGGGGACCTAGAAGCTGACAAAAGTGACCAGGCCTTCTGGTCCTCTTCCTCACGTCCAGAGCAGAGCAAAGAAGGGGCCAGAGGTGAAGGGCCATTTGTTGGGATTGGGGGGTGGGGCACCTGTCTTAAATTCTATCTGAAGAAGGGGATTTGCAGGCAGATGGCCCAGGGGCCTAGCCCACACACAGCTCTTTGTACTGTCCCTTTGCATTCTTGTCCCTCATCAAGGGCCCCCAGAAAGAGCCCGGCCCTGGGGAGGTTTTGCTGACATGCTCTGGCTGGAGAGGCTGGCAGACAGGGCCTCAGGGCTTCAGACCTGTGTGAAGGCCCCCCACCGCTCCCAGATGCAGCTGTCACTGCACAGTCACTCCTGCCGGATATGGGGCGCTGGGGACCTGCTCTCCTGCAGTCGGTCCCAGGAACCCCGTTACCTCCGCCGCCACATGGGAAGGAGGAGGAGGTCCCCTCCTAGTCCTCTGCCCTATCCATGTCTCCAGAGGAGCAGGGCTTGCCATAATCATCATCATCCCCACCCCCGACCCCGGACCCTCCTTAGCAGCTTCCAAGTGCTCTTCCCAGCCCTCACTGCCACTCATTGTCATCACGGCCCTATGAGAACAGATCCACATTCCTGCTGAGCAGCTAGGAAAGTGGGGCCAGAGGTTACGTGACTTGCCTGAGTGCAGAAACGGGAGGAGCTAGGACTCCTTCTCCAGGGCTATCTTCGGCCCAAGCCTCCAGAGCTTTGCCGTGTGGTGGGGAAAATTGCCCTCTGGTGCCCAGGCCCCTGGCACACCGGACCCTCCCAGCCCAGGCAGTCTGAGCCTCACCCCAAGCACCCCCGCCCAGGCCTGCAAACCCGTCATCCCTCTGGGGAAGCCGGGCAGGCCCAGTAGGGGCTGAGCCGCCAAGCTGAGGGTCAGAGGGGAGCTCAAGCCGTGAGCTCTTAAAAACCAAAACCCTTATTTTAATCACCCATTTTAAGGCCTGCTAACCACTTTTCTATTTTTCACTCCTACCATCCCCAGGCACAGGAGGAGGGGAGGAGGGATAAGGATGAGGAAGAATGAATGAAAGATGAACAAATCCCCCCACTCAAAGCAGCAACATAAACTGCTTATTATTAACAGAGGCCCTGAGAGAGGCTTGTTTTTAATATGGTGGATTAAGCAGAGAGAAGGAACGTAGGCTCCCACACACACCTTGGTGTGATTAAATCAACCGCATAGGCGGCTGGCCTCCCCACCCCAGCCCCTGGCCCCCAGGTTGGGCCATCAGTGAGGCTGCAAGGGGCTCCAGCCTCTGTGCAGGGGCATGGAGTCCGAACCACCTCTGAACCCCTTGGAGGCCCAGCTCACTAATGCATGACCCGGGACCCAGCAGGCCGCCCTCCAGAGCAGCCACCAATCACCTCTACCCAGGGGTCCTCTCAAAATGGATTTTCTGTGTTCTCTGATGACAAGAAAGAACACTTAACCAGAACCTAGTCCCAGCGCTGCCCCTCCACGAACTGGGTGAAATGACACTTGCTCTGTCTGAAAGGGTTGGTCTGCGAGGCCCCCAAGGGTCCAACCAGCTGTGACATTTCATCAGCCAGCGAGCAGGCATCTTTCAAACCCGGCTGTCGGCTCTAGAGTGTGATGTACCCCCTCCCCTGCTCCCGGCCAGGTACCCGCAGGGGGGCCAGCATTTCAAGGCATCTTATATGTGTTCATTAAATTAATAAATAAAGGGCCTGGGCAGACTGAGTGTTCCTTGTGTTTAACTGGGCTCTATGCTTTTATTTCAATGCTTTCCCCCTTTGGGGTTCTCGGTGGAAAGAGCATATCTTGGCTACTGAACAATCCGGTCCTAGAGAAGGGGGTGAGGTGCCAGGCCAGAGAAGGGGTTAAATATATGGCTCGCAGTTACGTATATATTCAGGGACGGGACAGGGATGCTGAAGATACCAAACCAATCAAAACTGAGGTCCGCTCTAACATTCAGTACCTTCTCACCAGTGAGGTTGGGACGCCTGTAGACACGTTTGTTTAGTACGTGGCCTGCAGGGAAAGATCTTCTCAAGAGAAATCACAGGATGGCTGGGCCCTGGGAAATAGGTTCTGACATTGTCATTGACCGTGGAGGTGACTGTGTCTCTCGCCATGCAAGACTGTGTTCTTGTCCAGCAGGTGTTCATTCTCTAAAGCACCCAATATGGTGGGAGCAGACCCCTCCCATATCTTGGATGACGGGCTTGGCCACGTGACCTGCTGTGTGGTTCATGGAATCTGAATGGATGTGGCATACAGGTCCAAAGCTTCTAGAAGGGCTGTCCATGTACGTCAGCCTTCTCCAGCCTCTGCTCTCTACCATGAGAACAAATTACCCCACAGTTTAGAGACTCCTTCAGCCTCATCCTGGGTGAGAAAATATGTGGAACAGACCTGAATAAGGGTCAGGGTCTGGAGCCAAGGGCAGCAAGAGCCAGCAGACCTACTGCGGACCTGTAGACCCACAGAGAGAACAAAGTTCTAGTCGTTGTAAGCCATGAGGTTTAAGGATTGTTATGGTAGCAAAAGTTGACTCATACACTCATGTCCCTGATTCCAGGCAGCCCCCCCAAATGTGATCTGAATGTTACTGTTCAGGGCATCATAAAGTGGAGAAGTCGATAGACTTTGAAAGCAGATAGACCTGAGTGCTAATTCTGGCTCTGTCACTTAGCTGTGTGATGTTAAGTGAGTGACTTAAGGAACCCCAATTCCTTCCTCCGTAAAAGGAGACTGTCAGAAAACACCTCCGAGGATTGTTATTAGCATTACATACGAAACATGTGTTTGGAAGCACTTCCCCTCGTGTCTATGAGCCTTACTGTCTTCAGCTGTAACAAGTAGATATTGAACCAGGTGATCTCTAAGAGTCAGGTGCAAACTCATTCATCCATCCATCCATCCATCCATCCACAGATCCATCCATCCCAAAGCCAGGCTTTGAGTAGTCTTTCCATGCAAGGACTATGGGGGGGCCACAGGGAAACAAAAGTAACAATACAGACGTGGTCCCTAGCCGGACAGAACCCAGCTCCACCCCCTACCTCTAGCTGAGCTCACTACTAAAGCTAAGCTCTTACACATCGTGAAGGCCACAGACGTTGGGCGGGAGTTAAATATATGTGTAGGGGACTCCAGGCCTCGGTACTGGGAGCAGGCATGGGAGCATGCAGCCGGGAACCTGACCTGGTCTGGAGGCAGGCAAGGCTCCCTTGAAGAAGGGGGGTCAGAGGTGAACACTGAGGGGTGACAAGTCCACCTGAAGGGCAGGTGAGAGAAGAGTGCTGAGGCAGAAGGAACAGCGTCTTCCAAATCCAGCCCAGCTGGAAGAGAGTCAGTGAAGAGGGGGAGCCGAGGCAGGGGCAGATCCTGCAGGCCTCCAAGCTGTGCTGAAGAGCTGGGCTTGCGTCCTAAGCAGACACTGGGAGCCCTCCTTCTGAGCTGAAGACAGGCACGGCCAGGCTTCTATTGGGAAAGATCCCGCTGTAAGACCTAAAGCGGAAGGATTCAGAAAGGACGGAGATGACAGCTCAACATGGGAGTTCTGAACACACCTACCTCTGTTTCTCCCCTGACAGGACTAGAAAGGTGACAGCGAACAGATGAAAAAAGGCATAAAACCACACACACAAAAAAAGAGAACAGAAAGGAAATGAAGGCAGGCAAGAGATATAAACAGAATTTTGGGATTTGGGGGAGGGGGGAGGGGGAACTGGTGGAAGGGACACAGAGAAACTTAGCTGACAACAAACAGGAGGGTCTGACTTCCAGCCCGGAGGGCCACGGACTGGAAAAGGCAGACACAAAGCTGCTTTCGGGCACAGGATCCCAGAAAGACTCAGGAAGGGGAGGCACCAAGGAACTTCCAGGCTGGGCCTGGCCGCGGCCAAAAAAACGACGGCACTGGCCCACGTTCTGTATAAGCAGCAGTCAGGCCCCCACCCCGTCCCCCATCGCCCGGCAGAAAGCAGGCTTAGGTTCTGGAGAGGGACACCCAGACCCTGAAGGTGAACAGGACGGTCTGCAGGTTAAGTGGTAAGACCCCTCCCTCCCTGTCCCATTTTCCCCACCCAGCTCCCACAGGTGGGCACGGAGGTTCATTTCCCCACCCTATCCCACCACCTGGCGCAGGAGACAGACACACTCCTCTCTGCACAGACTGACTGGCCACGAGAAACACTAATATCATGGCAGAGGGAGGGGGGGCCCTCACGAAGCAGCCTGCTCCCTGCCCAGTGATCTCCCACGGAAGCCCCCCGCCCGGCCAGAACTTCCGGTCACTCTTAGCAGCTCGCCACCAGCCAACAGACTTAAGAAAGTCTCTAATGCAAAGCACAGACAGCAAACTAGTAGAAAAACAGCTTAAAGAATGTAAATCGAGGTAGCAAAGAACACTTTCCCAGTATTGTAGTTACTCTCCTCACAGATAAAAGGAAACCAGGGCATCCATGGGAATGAGAACAGGATGCAGAAAAAAAAAATTTCTTTTAAGTGTTGTGGGGAGGAGATTCGGGAAACACACACACACACGTATGAATTTAAAAATTGAGAGAAGGATTAAAAGATAAAGATAAAAACATTTTTTAGATAGAAGAGTAACAAGAGACAGAGAGTGAGAATAGGAAAGACAAAAATTAGAGTATTTGTCCTGGAGATCAAGTATCTAATACTATGAGTTTTGGAAAAAGAGAAGAAAAAACAAAAGGGAGGAAGGTGACCAAAAATACACGGTCGTGCAAGTTAACGTCCTAGAGCTGAAGGCGATGTTTGCACATAGTAAGGTCCGGTCATAAGAACCCAGCACAGCTTGCTGTGGCGAGCGCTAAGTGAGGTACAGAATGGCCCTTCAAACTCTACGGGAAAATTATGTCAAAGGCAGGATTCTCTATCTAGTCAGACTGTCAGTTGACTCTGGAGGTGGAATAAGGACATTTTCAGAGATGGAAATCTTCCAAAGTTGACTGTCCATGCACCTTTTCTCAGAAAACCATTGGAAAATGGCTCTACCAAAATGAGGATAAACCAGAATGAAGCGAGAAGACAGGGGACCCAACACAGGAGAAAATGAAGGGGATTCCCAGAGGGTGGTGGAGGGAGCCCCCAAAATGATAGTCCGGCAGCAGGCTAAGGATCAGAACAAGAGGCCGTGGCCCTCCAGGAAGATACTAGGGGAGTTTTGAACACATCGAGGCAAGAATTATACTCTCATCAGAGAATTGGAGATAAATTATGGATAAATACAGAGAAAACTATGCAAAAAAGCAAGAAAGCCAGTAGTCACTACAGGAGGAAATAAAAAAAAAAATATATCCAGAAACCTGTACAAGAAAGAAAAGTAGCTCTGGTTCAACACATGGCTCAACTCTAGGTAATAGTCATACAATCACAGTCACATAAACATTATAGACTTATTTAGTTCCCAAAATGGTACTATAACTGTATTAGCAGAATTGAGAGGGAAAATGGGGAAGAACAAAATGAAAGAAATAAATCCACATTTTCTATTGTGGGAAGTTGATATATTGCAGCTAAAATTTAAGAAGTTAAAAAAAAATTAACAATATGACTGAGTTATTTAGAAACATAAAGGGGCGCCTGGGTGGCTCATTTGGTTATATGTCCAGACTCTTGATCTCAGCTCAGACCTTGATCTCAGGGTCATGATTTCAAAGCCTACGTTGGACTCCATGCTGGGTACGGAGCTGAGGAAGGAAGGAAGGAAGGAAGGAGGGAAGGAAGGAAGGAAGGAAGGAAGGAAGGAAAAGAAATAAAGAGAAAATGCCAGAAAAGCTAAAAGGGTTCAAAGTGATTGCCCTGTCTGAGTACAGAAGCTATGGATGGAAAGGACTAGGAATTTTTTAAATATTTATTTTAAAATATAAGCCCCATTGAATGTTTGCCATTGATGTTTATATATTTCTACGAATTCCCATGTGTTCCCATAAAAAACACAAATGAAAGAGGGAAACCAATATAATAAGTATCTCCGCTGAGCATCTCATAAATAGACACATACAAATGGATAAAACAACTGAATGAGTGCTCGAGAATGGGGGTGCCTGGGTGGCTCAGTCAGTTGAACATCCAGCTCTTGATTTTGGCTTAGGTCATGACTTGAGGTCATGGGGGTCAAGCCCCGCATCAGGCTCAACACTCGGTGGGGGAGTCTACTTGAGATTCTCCCTATCCCTTTGTCCCTCCTCCTGCTTGTGTTCTCTCTCTCTCTCAGATAAATAAATAAGTCCTTTTTTTTAAAAAAGAAGAATCTCCAAGAATGTTCTAGTATTTGTATCTTGGGGTAGCTTTTGCAGTGACATTAAGATACAGGGATATAAAAATTGTGATATCTCAGTTTCCAGAAGGAGATAAAGATGATGTGCTCTGGAAAATTGGGATAAATGACTCAGAACATTATCTCTAATGATGGAGAAGAAAACCATAATCTTGAAAATGCATGCAAAGTGCTTGAATGAAATGATTTCATAAAATAATGAGGGTGGAGGAAACTGTATTTCTAAATTAAGATTTTATATAACATGTGAGTTTAAATACGCATATGCAAGTGAACTAATTGATAAAATGCGTTTGAAAAATCCTAAATAAAAGTATTCAGGAATATGAACACAAGCAAGGGCAAAGGCCCATGAGGCAGATGTGTATCTGAAGTGGAAAGCAGGTGAAGGTGCTAAAATGAAGCCAGTTCCCTTATAGAAAGGGTACAATTCCCCATGAAGGGCTAACAGTCCTGAATATCTGGGCACCAATAATATAATGTCAAAATTCATAAAACAAAAACTAAAACTATGAAGAAGAAATGGAAATGCATCTGTAACAACATTCCCCTATCAGCCAGGCTGTGGAGGCAACAAACCCTCAGATACAGTGCTGATGGAGAGAACATTCTATGAACGGTCATTTCCAAAATATTTCACATCACCAGGGCACAGACCTATCTTTGGCCCAGAAATTCTATTCCTAGGAATTTACCCTACAGATAGACTTGCACATTGGGAGAGGCCCCTATGAGAACTGCT
The DNA here is from genome assembly GCF_964662115.1 of Mustela nivalis. NCBI lineage: Eukaryota > Metazoa > Chordata > Mammalia > Carnivora > Mustelidae > Mustela > Mustela nivalis. The sequence goes on from NC_139028.1 coordinate 17,804,943, forward strand.
ACTATAGCCTTATGGATAATGATGACGTACTGAAGCTCGTCTGAATGCTGTCTACTCAAAGGGTGGTCAGTGGATCAGAAGAAGCAGCATTCCCGCAGAGCTTGTCAAAAACGTGGAGTCTCGGGTCCTAGCCCAGAACTCCTGAGTCAGGATCTGCACAAGATTCCTATAGCTGCATAATACATTTTTAAAAAAAATAATTTCCCCATACAGATGGTAGCATAGTATGCTACTGTCCTGCCCACGCTACCTGCTCCCCCCCCGCCATTTCAACAGTGTATCTTGTAGACTGTTCTTCATGAAGAAATGGTCCCTATTTTCTAATGATCGTATATCCGATTCCACTTTAGGCATCCACTATGACAGTCCCAGACGGTCGTGTGCCAGTCCCTCCCCACACCCAGACACACCACAGCCACATAGGAGGCCCGGTCGGATCCCCTGCTAGGGCCCCAGAGAGAGCTGCGTGTCATCGTGGGCATTTGTCACTAGCAACTATCTGCTCCTGTGCTCAGTAGTCATTTCGTAAGTGACGGACCAATAGACCCTAAGAGCTGACTCAGAGGCCAGTATTGATTAGGTCTCGGAGCTCAGGGCCCTCCCCATGGGCTCATGGCTAAGCTCTGAAACCTGCGAGCAGCCCCCTGCCGATGGAAGGAGGTGACTAATGGCACCATCTGCTTCCCCTTCGAGCCAAGAGATTGGTAGGAAGGAGAGGGAAAGTGGCCCGGCTATCCCTTCTAGGCCTGGTCATCGAACCTGGGGACAATCCGTGCCTATACTCCAGCAGCCCACATCTTGCCTGCCTGTGAGTGACAAGAAACTTGATCTTGGGGGCCTGAGAAAGTGAGTTCCCATGAACTTCTGGTCTGACCCCATGTCCCGGTTAGCTGCACCTGCACAACAAACCACTCCAAACTAAGTGGCAGAAACAGAAACTACGTCATTACGCTCACAGATTCTATGGCTGAGGAACTTGGACTGGGCCAGCATGAATGGCTTATCTGTGCTCTGTGATGTCTGGGGCCCCATCTGAGAAACTCAACCAGCTCGTTGGGATAAATTATTGAAGGCTTCACTCTCGTGTCTGGTAGCTGGGCTGGGGTGACGGGGAGGCTGTGCCCAGCGAGGGCCACCAGCCAGAGGCCTGCAGGCCTGCCTCATGCAGCACAGGCTGCCCCCAGCCTGCTAGCTGGGATCTAGGAAGGAACACCTCCAGGGGGAGTATCCAGAGACAGAATGTTCTGAGAGAACCAGGCAGAAGCTGTGTGCTGTCTTGTGACACAGTGTCAGAAATCTCAGAGAAGCCCTTCCTCCGGATAGTATGGACCAAAGCAGCCACAGTCCCACACAGATTCGAGGGGAGGGGACAGAAAGGGCATCATCGAGGAGAAGGTACAGAGACTTCCCGTAGACACGCTGCCCCTCACATGCACAGTCTCCCCATTGTCAACAGCCCCCACCAGAACAGTGCATTGCAACTCACTAACCCAACATAATCACCCAACACCCTCACTCCCGGTCTTGCACAGTCTGCGGGTTTGGACAAGTGTGTCCACCATTGTGTGTCCACCATTATAGCCTCACACGGAGTATTTTTCCTCTGTGTTTCACCCTTTCATCTCAACCCTGCCCCATTTCCTGGCAACCACTGATCCTTTGCTTCCATAGTTAGATCTTCTCCAGATGTCACAGGGTTGCACTCACACAGGATGTGGCCTTTTCAGATTGGCTTCTTTCATTTAGTCATGTGCAATCAGGGTTCCTTCATATCTTTTCTTTTTTTTTTTTTAAAGATTTATTTATTTATTTATTTATTTGACAGAGAGAGATCACAAGTAGGCAGAGAGACAGGCAGAGAGAGAGGAAAGGAAGCAGGCTCCCCGCTGAGCAGAGAGCCTGATGTGGGGCTCGATCCCAGGACCCTGGGATCATGACCTGAGTCAAAGGCAGAGGCTTTAACCAACTCAGCCACCCAGGCGCCCCGCTTCGTATCTTTTCAATGGCCACGTAGCTCATTTCTTTTTAGCATGGAATCACAACTATCTCACTGTCTGCGTGGACCATGGTTTACTTACCCACTCACCTGCTGAAGGTCATCAGGGTTGCTTCCAAGTTTGAGCAACTCTGAATAAAGCTGCCATAAATGTCCATATGCAGGTGTTTGTGTGTGTTGTTTTTTTTTTTATCCACCTCAGGTGGGGTCTTCTAAAAGGAGCCCTTCTAGAACAACTATATAAATTAGCTGATACTCTAAAAAATATATATATAAGGCAGGGAACTAAAATATAAACTGAAGAGTTTAAAATGGTTGAATTAGATTGGAATTTTCCCTGAAGCATTCAGATCTGGATATAAGCTTCTTCGTGGCTTCCAAGTCTATAGACTCAAGGAGTCTCAGTTTACCCATCTGTAAATGGGAACATAGAGCTTTCTCTTCCTATCTAGAAGTTGCTAAAACCACTGGGGGGGAAATTCACTTGAAAGCATATTCACCACAGAGCACCGCCAGATGGGTAATGATTATTGTGTGCTTCTCCTCATTAATCTCAGCAAAGGATTTGGTGTGGACAACATTTTAGCCAAGGGAATTTGAGAGCATTTGGTCTGGGTAGGTATGTGGGGCAGGGGCAGGGCAGGAGGGGATGGGACAGGACTTTCATCGGGGTTCCTGGACTTTGATATCTGGAAGGGAAGAACGTCCCTTCAAGAACGTCCAGAATCTCAGAGATGGGTAGGTTAGCTTCTGGTTTCCTGCTCCCAAGGGAAGACAGTCTTGGACTGCAATCCTTTATGAGAGAAGAGGGTCAGGGCAGAGCAGGAATGAGGATAGAAATGGATCATTGGAGAACTCAGAGAGGAAGAGGGGATCAAATAGAGAGAGAGGATTCAAACTTCCAAGAAAACATTATTAGGATTTTGGAGCACTGAGGGGGCTAAAGGTTTTGAGAGAGGAGACCAGTGAGGGTTATCTCCAGACCCACCCTCTGTGTACTTGGGAGGCTCACAAGTTGGCCCTAGGCTGTCCACTTCTCATCGCCTCAGTTCCCTGCACATACAGCCTTCCATGGCCAACCTGACACGTGACCTCGCCCTCAGCGGAAGCTTGGTGGGGTAGAGCAGGAGACAGGATCACACAACAAGTAGGCTGAACCTTGACCTTGGGTGAGCCACCTTGGCTCTTGGGACTCAGTTTCCTGATAATCAAAATCCTTTCAAGCTCTAAGGTTTGATGAAACCAATCAATGGAAGACCTTTCTTCCACGGGACAAACTGTTATTGACCATATACAGTGCGGACTGGGTGCTGGGGTCCAGTAGCAGACCAGAGATGGTTCGGTTAAGGAGAACCATCCCTCACCTCTTCCCACAATCCTGCCAGCGTGTAAAGGAAAAACGTACGCACACATATGCTGGGCTGGGTTTCAATTACATAAGCGAGGAAGCCATTTGAGCGAAATAGCTTGAAGACCTTAGTGGCCTAAACAAGCAAACCCAAGCCTAAGCTTAGGCTACTGGAAGGGCCAGGGATGGATATGTAAAGAGCACGAGTCACAAACAGCCATCTGGGCCTTCCCAATAATGCAAACACTCCCGCTGGTCAGGGTCCTTGCTCGGCTTCTGCATCTTCTCTATAGAAGTCTTGCCTCTGCTCAGGCCAGCGGAGCTCTCCTAACCACTTCCCCATTTGCTGCCACCGATTTCCAATCAATTTCTGTTCATGTCAGCTCTTCAAATTTTTAATATGCCTCGGTTTCTCTTTTAATCCCGGACAGAAGCAGCTGCTTCCTTCGCACTTGTTTTGAGAAGCCGTGACTCTCTGTTGGGATTGGCCAAAGGGCCAAGTGCCTATGTGACCACATGTCTAATGTCTATTTTTACAGAGCTGCCCATGCAGTTCGCACAAACTTCCCTCCTCCACTTGGTGAGGTCTCTAGGGCCACAGGCCTGCCCCTGAGGCCAGTAGTTGTTCGTTCTGCTGCTGTGACCAGGGAAAGGAAGGCAGAGAAGGCTCATTTTGTCTTTGGGCCAAGTCACTCTCTGCAATCCAGCCTTACTAGCAATCATGAAAAGCCTAATAATAATAAAGAGCCCATCTGACTCTTGTGCTTGTTTCCCAACTCAAAACTCACAGCTTGAAGGCAAGATTCATTGGCATCCCATTCCCTTTCTTCCCCCAAACTCTCCCTTTCCCAAAGCCTTCATTCTCCTGGAATGCAGGCTGGTGGGGAAAGCCAGACCAGCCTCGGGACCCTTGGAATCCAGCATGGCCAATGGGATGTTAGGGACTAGCCCACACTGCTTGGGAATCCTCAAAAGGCTCTCCCGGCCTAGTCCTGCAGGCCGGAGAAGGCTTCCTGCAGGAAAAGATGCCCAAGAAACTGGAGGGGGAGGGGAAGTTCAGCTGGTGACAAGGACGCAGTACATGGGACATGGGGCGGCTGTGTGGTGCCCACCCAGCTCAGGAAGGGTACCTGGAAAGAGCAGCGTGTGTCGCCTCTGGTTATAGGATGGAGCATGGATTTGATGAGGACAATCTGGAGGCAGGGAGGCCAGTTAGGAGGCTGCCACCCCCACCTGGGGAGAGGCCGATGGTGCTGTGCACCAGGGTGGTGGCTGAGGGGAGGGGAGGCCGGGGGAAGGATGTGAGGCACAGTCAGGAGATGGGACCCGGAGACTGAGTCAGAGTGACAACTGGAGGGTTTTCCACCCTGGGGCAGCTTCCAGGTGTGCCTGGAGCTTGGAAAAGGAAGAGGAAGGGGCAGAGGTGAAGGGAGAGGGAGGCCGGAGCAGCCCCTGATGCTGCAGGCGCATTCCTCTCGTCTCCCTGAGGCTTGGTTAATTTATCCGCAAGCCCGAGTCTGCCACTTCACCAGTGCACTCTGCTGATCGGCCCCTAGAGACAAAAGGAAATTGGAATTAAGAGGAGACAATGGAATTGCTGCAGGATTATTAACTTCAATGAAGTTAATGAAAGGAGTTGGGGAGGAGGGAGGAGAGAAGGGCCTCGGGGGACAGTGACTTAGGCTGGGCTGGGCACTGCGGGAGGACTGGCTGGGGAGGGCTATGGCTGGTAAAACGCACTCCTCTGGGCTCCCGGGTCCCGGGGGAACACCAAGGTTGGAGCTTCTGTGGGCGGCAGGATCCCATGGGAAGAGAACAGGCTTTGGGATTGTGGGGAGGGCTGTCCCTGAGCAAAAGGAGCACAGCAGAGAGGCAGAGGCGGTGCAAGCATGGGGTATGGGAGAGGGGCGTCCCCCCCCCCCCCCCGGAGCCCAGGAGAGGAAGTCCAGACACTGAGCAGCCCTAAGCACCTCTAGGCAGAGTCAAGGTCCAGTTGCCTGCCCCGTCTGGGGAGAGAGAGGACTGTGCTTCTCCAAAGGAGACCCAACTAACTTAACTCCGTCTGTTCCAGGGCTGCAAGACCCAGCTCAGCACTCTACCCGAGCTGCCTAACCACGAGGGGCAGATCCGGCCATTCAGCTCAGGTCTCTGAGGCCACAGGCAACGAAATGAACGGAGGAAGCAAAAATAATCACAGCCCGAGCCCACAGAAGAGAACAGGCATCCAGGTCAGGGTGTGTCCGCACAAATGCACGCATGCGCACCCTAAGCCCATGTGGTTACCGACTCACAAGGGACAGAGACCCCAACGGCAACGCACAGTCGCACCGATGTGCACCCACACTTGCACTCTCACCTGACCGTGGGAGGATCTAATGCTAATCTGGTAATAACCGTGTCCTTTGCAAACCCAGTCACGTGCCAGCTCCTCTTCCCAATGGCCTGGGACTGGGTTCACGTCCCCAGACATGGCTGACGTCCATCCTTCCCTGTCCTGTGCCACTGGAACGCCTGGAGGGGAGGCAGGAGGGACGGTCACTCCAGCAGTGTTGCCAGGATGAGAGGGCTCTGCTCCAAACAGCGAAGCCCCAGTTTGCCCTCCCCGCTGAAATACGGAGATGAGGTGCTCAGGAGACAGATGCAGTTTCATTTCCAGGGTGGGGTGGTTTTTTGTTTTTTTCTTTTTCTTATATGCAGCTCATGAGTCACTAGATTAGCACCTTTCCAATTACTGGGAGGCAAAAAAGCCTATTATCATCTAAAACCTCCTGCAGAATGACGGCTCTATTCTTTTTGACGGCAGCAGCCAGCCCCACGGAGAGCTGCGGAGCTCAGCAAGCTGAGAGCCCAAGTTCCAGGCAACTTTTTGTCCTTGTTTCAAAAGTGAACTTTCAAGAACTCACATCACAGCCTCAGCAGCACCTCGCACTCTGAGCGAGACGGGCAGGGACAGCCCGACTGCGGGCACTGAGGAAGGGCAAGCCAGTACATCCCCGGGAGCTGCACACGGGCCACCCACCGGGTCGCCCCCTAGCCCTGTAAGGGCTGCAGCACGAAGGCTCCAGCAAGAATCCAGGCCTCGGAGAGTTTGGGCTTCTGGAATGTGCTGGTAAGAATTGCTGGAGATCCTTTCTCTGGAGGCCTTTGGGACCAAGGCATCCATCCTCACAAGGAGGTGGCCTGTCCAGATTGGGACAGGCGAGAAACCAGAGATGGCAGGTCTCAGTCAGGTTCAAGGGCCGCCGTACCATCTTAACAAGCCCCACTGTCGTGGGCCGTGAACTGAGCCAGAACCCGGATCTGAAATTGTCCTTAACTTGCTATGTGTCCTCCCTAAGGGACCTCCCAGAGCCTTCATTTTCTCCACTGTAAAATGAGGGTACCGATACACTCCCTTCCAGCCCTAATATTCTCTTGTCTCAGCGAAGGTTGTACCTGGACCCACTGAGACAGCTAGCTCCATCCGACGGCAGCTTCAGGCAGGGACAGACCTCTTAACAGGTCAGGGAGCCTGCTCCTTCCCCATTATCTTAATGCACCCCCCTACCCCCACCGCCCCACCGTCCTTCTCCCCACGGTCCACCCTGGACCCCTAGAATCCCTATGCAAGGTCCTGTGCAGGAAGATTGAATGAATGATTGTAGCAATCAGCACCATTTGGGGAGCACTTCTTAGGAGCCAGGCCCTGCATATAGCTGATCCCATTATCTCCTCCCTTAATCCTGGAAGGAAGGGCTACCTCCATCTCATGCAGGAAGAAACTGAGCCTTAGCTGGACTCAACCTCAGGAAGGGTTTGAATCAAACCTGGGCTCAGCAGAAGCTAGATCACCAATTTACCAGCTGCAGGTCACAGCCTCCAAAAATCCCACTTTCACGGGCTCCTGATGACTGCAGCCTCCCGCAGGCTCTCTTCTGCCCCTCTAGAGTTACAGGTCATCAGGGTTTGCTGGAGGCCAACTCCAGATCATAGCTCCTCTCCTGGGGAGTGGGGGACATCCTGCATTGCCGGCTCCTGGAGCCCAGGGACACACAGCCTCACCCAGATGCGTCCTCGGCGCAGGAAGGACAGGAAGGAAGCATCTGGGTGAGGAAGGAGGGCAGCACCTGTGTCCACGCCCCTCCTTCTTCCCCCCCTCCCAAAGCTTAAAAGATTTGCAAAGCCAGCTCAGAAAGTTTAAAAGATAACAAAAGGACAGCCTGAGGCAGAAACACAATAGGAGCCAGAAGAACTGGGAGCACTTAGGGGCTGGTGGGACCGGTAAGCCCCAGAGCCTTAGGCGTTCCAGTTTACCCCACTTTCCCTAATTCACATGTCACAGCCTCCGTATGTGTTACTGTCCTTTCGCTTTGGGACTTGGTGAATGTATGCCTTGTAACAACCTATTCTGTACACATTAGACAGTAGGTTGTAGCTGATTGTGTCTCTTTTTTTCCCCTATTAATTCATAACCAAATTTTATGCTGGAATCAGGGACCCCTACCTGGTTTCACGGTCGCCAGTGACTTTTATAATCTGTCTGAATTTCTCACAAGCTCCAGGTTGGTCAGCCTGTGTCTCTCTGAAGTTTGCTGCTCCCCAAGCCACTACCACTCCCCACACCAACATCAGAGCCATCCGAGGGAACACTAAGCCATCCAACAAGAGACCAATTACTACATTCCTATGTAGTGCCTTAGCAATGAAATTCTGCTTTCCAGAGACATGAACAACACCTCCAGGATATACGCTTGCCATAGCTTTCAGCATTTTCAGAGCTAGCTTTCACTCAGACAAGAAGATCATTTATTATTATTGATATTCACTCCCTTGTGACAAATGGTCCAGCTCTAGAAACAGCATCAGCACATAACCACACTAATCGTTGAGTTGTGGGGGGTTTTTTTCCGCAAGCTACATCTTCTGCCACCCCGTGGATGTCAACTACGTCATTGGAACTGGCTGCATTAATCAATCAATCAGAACATTTAACATCCCTCCACCTGTCCCTGTGAAGTCATTTGAGTTTAAACGTAACTCTATTGAAGAGTAAAAGATCTCCATAAGTATTGCAGGAAAAAAAAACATAATTATACTTCAACGGCTCTGTGCATTTATCTGCATTGGTCAGGAAGTTCTCCTGTGCTCGGCTTCTCCGCTCTTTCTTAGACCATCGATTAGCCAAACAACCATCTGGCTACTTGACAGGCCTCAAATTCTAGTTTCTTGGAAACCTTCAATGTCCAGGGGGACCAGCCAGGCCAGGAGAAGGAGCATTACCGGCCTGCCCCAGCTGAATCCCACTGGCTTCTCTTTCCACCGTAACTGCTGTGAATGAACAGTGATCGTAATATAAAATAACCACGTAATGAGGATTCACACCTTACCAGGAACTGTGCTGAGCGCTTTATAGACAATGATCTAATCTATTCCTTGCCTCAGTTCTGGAAGGAAGGTGTTATTATCCCGGTTTTACTGGTAAGGATTCTGAGCACAGAAAGATGACATACATTGCCCAAAGAGACATCACGCGTTAACGGCAGAGGTGGGATTTCAACCCAGACTTGTCTCATTCTAAAGCTGATTTGTTCCACTTTGCCCTCCACTCTGTACCACTATGTAGGCCTATAATGGCCAACACAATGGGTTGCACCATGGTCCTTCCTGAATGGTCTCAGTCTCTGATGACCACCCAGTGGCTACTCTCCAGGGAAGGTGCTCTTGTGAAAGGTGTTCTCAAAGTCAAATGCATGGCGGCTGCTTGTGGCCCCAGGCGCCCCTTGACAGCCATGCTGATCTCTTCTGGCCCATGGACCACACAATCTGGGGGTGCCCGTTGCGGGGGGCGGTGGCTTGCACATTCTGCAGTTAACATCCTCAGCTTGCAGAAAACTGAGGCTCAGAGAGGTTTCAGCTATTTGTCCAAGATCACACAGCTAATTAAGGCCAGCGCTGGATGGGGTACCTGGATTGGACCATTTTGTTGAATAAATGGGGCCCTTCCCCTACCTCCCTACCCAGGCCTCTTTCCCTTTGACTGCATCACACCCCCCAAACAATTCATATGACCTCTTATTAAGTCCAGAAGGTCTATCCAGGCCTGAGGCTGTGGGGCTTTGACTATTTTCTGTCTGCACAAAAGCACAGAGACAATTTCCACCTGTTTCGAGCCTTGGTCAGTGTAAAATAGCATTTTTTCTGCTGTCCCTTCATTGAGCTTCAAAGGGATGCCTTCCAGGGCCATGATCACATCTCTACCGTCTCAGTCTCTGCTCTGACACAGACCCTCCTCATCTCTGAATATCTTAGGGGCCTTCCTCAGCCTCTTTTCTATCTCTGGGATGTCTTTAGGAGGCGGTGGCCTGAATTCCAAGTAGTCTCTCTGTCTAGGAGAGCTGGTCGTTAATCCCACGCATTCTCTCTGCCCTCGGGAGCCCTGAGTCCTAGATCTAGTCCCTCCCTGGGTCCACTCACCAGACACGTTGAGAAACCAGAGACCTTCAGGGGCAGCTCGCATGGGGCGCTCTGGGTCTTCAAGGACCACACCCCCCCAGAGGCCCTTCGGTTGACAGCCAGGAGCCCAACATCCAAAGTGGGGCCTGACCTGCTCCACAAGGTCCTCTGAGCCCCAAGTGTCCTCATCTACACAGTGAAGGACATGATTTTTAAGGTTTCTTCCACCAGCTGTGGTGCTGGGCAAGTGACTCTCCAGTCCAATTTCTTCATTTGTATAATGGGTATCACACGACTCAGTAACATGGATCATTCTAGGGCCAAATGCATAGTAAGCTTCAATAAATGTTAGCTGCTATATTATCGTTTTGTGATCTGGGAGCAAGTTTTGTTTGGAAAAGAGAAAAATGGGGAAGGGTTTAGAGGTACGACCTATGGGCAACACTGGGCCAGGCACTTCCGCCCAGAGCTGCCTGTGGGACAGACGGCCCAGACTCACCAGCCCAACTGCCCATTCCCTGAGTCTGGCACCACAGTCTGGAGGCTGTGATCTCACCACGGGCAGAGGGAGGTTCAACCGGGACTTTGTGCCTCTTCTAGGCTGGATGGTGTCCCTCCAAAATTCATATGTTGAAGCCCTGACCTCTGGTACCTCAGAATGTGACTATATATGGAGATAGGGCCTCTATCTCCAAAGAAGATGAGAGGGCAGCCACCCGCAGGCCCAGAAGGTAGGCCCCTGGAGAAAACCAACGCTGCCAACCACTTGATCTTGGACTTCCAGCCTCCGGAACTGTGAGAAGATACACTTCTGTTGTTTAAGCCCCCCAGCCTGGGGTCCTTTGTTATGGCAGACTCGGTAGACAAGGATAGTGCCTTTCTGAAGAGAATGAGTTTCCAAAGGACTGGTATGGTTGAGCCACTCACCAGGACCACCACATACCCCTTGCTGCTGGGGCCCTCCCTCTTTATTTATATTGCCCAGCCCTTTGGGCAGAAAGCTCCAGGGCTCCTGAGGGAGATGTGTGGGGGTGGAGAGAGGTCTGTGGATAAAAGGACACAGAAGATCAGCATCCCATACAGAAGGGAGGTGCTGGGTCAGCTCCTGGGAGCTAGAGGGATGTTTGCAACACACAGTTTGTCCATCCTGAGGCAACAGACATGGGGCCAGGCAGATCTGGGAGGGGTGGCCTCCAGCCTATCTTCCCTTGTGCAGACCAGCTAAGCAGGGTCTGGGGGCAGAGGTCTCATTACTGCCTGCTTCCTCCTCTGAGACCTCCATGCACCACAGAAGTGGGAGACGGGAGCAGAAAGTTCCAGCCTGGGAGACAGATGATCTAAATGCTCATCTGGTCTCTTCTGATACTGAGTCCCTTGACCCTCTGTCTTAATCTACTAAATAAGGTACCCACCCCTGCCTTCTTAGCTTATTGTGAGGGTAAGCATGATTGATGTTACTTTTGCAATCACATTCAGAGAGCTCACAAGATCTCCTTGTCACTAAAGATTGTTGAAATTTGTGTTATCACTCTCAGCAGGAATATATGGTTGGAAAACCGAAAGAGCACTAGCAAAGCCAGGCAACAGGCAGGGAAAGGACCAGGGACCTGTGGCCTAGAGAGACTTGGCAGGCATTAAATGAAGATGAGTTTGGATGTCAGGACCAAGGGATGGACTCCGGCTAGGCAGAAGCGTCTGTAGAGCCAAGAGATTTTAGAGCTATCTGCTCCTCCCCAGCTCCCATCCCCAAGGAGTCCAGAGTTTTTCAGAAGCTAGAGATTTTATCTGGACTCGTCTCTGATGGAAATAATCATTATGACTCTGTTTTAAGGGAAAATTATCATGAAGAGGCCATGTTCTCGGTGACATCCACCTTGGATGGGACACAGGTGATGGAGTAAAGTCAGGAGGATTGGAGGATTGGGTGATGGAAAATTTACAGTCCTGATGGCTGGGTCCAAGACCAGCTGGGGAGGCAGGTACCGTGCAAGTCTGTTCTCCAACCAAAAAAAAAAAAAAATCTACCGAGGCCATCAGTCAAAACCTTTGGAAGAGAGAACGCACAGAGAGAACAGTAAATTAGGAAGAAGTTCATTTCCCTGCCACCAGCCAAGGGGAAAACTTCAGGAACAAACAGTAAAATTCAACAAAGACAAAGCTTTCGTCAACCCCTTTCACACCAGAAAAAAATCACATGTCTACCTCTCAGAACCTTTTCTCTGGAAGGGGAAAGAGGGAAGGGGAAAAGAGAATCTAAGAGGACAACCGTCTCTGGTTAATCTTTCTTTTTAACAGCTTCATTGAGGTCCAACAGAAGTATAACCCCTGCACACTCTTCAAGGTCACACTTGGATACATTTTTTTTTAAAAGATTTTATTTATTTATTTGACAGAGATCACAAGTAGGCAGAGAAGCAGGCAGAGAGAAAGGAGGACGCAGGCTCCCTGCGGAGCAGAGAGCCTGATGTGGGGCTCGATCCCAGGACCTTGGGATCATGACCTGAGCAGAAGGCAGAGGCTTTAACCCGCTGAGCCTCCCAGGCGCCCCACACTTGGATACATTTTGACATATGTGTGTACCTGGTGAAAGCATCACCGTCACCAAGACAACAAACATTTCCATCACACCCAAAGGTTTCCTTGTGCCCCTGTGTAATCCATCCTTCCCTCCACCCCCATCTTCAGGCAACCACTCATGTGCTTTCTGTTACTAGAGGTTAATTTGCTTTTCCTAAAATTTGATACGAATGGAATTACCCAGTCTATATCCCACATCAGCCCCTTGTTCCTGTAATCACCGAATAGCATTCCATTGTAGGGATACACCACAGAGTACTTATGCATTCCCTTAGCCCTGTCCATGTGGGTTGTTTTCGCTGTGGGGCAACAGGGAAAACTGACACATAAAGCTGCTATGAACAACCATCAGAGTGTGCAAAAGCACACCAGTCTTCCACTACTGTTTGGCCAGGGAAGGTATGGTCTCTTTAGCCACGACAACTCTATGTTTTCTAAGGCTTTAAATTCCTCAAGGTCTTTCCCCTTCATGATCTCATTAGATATTCCAAACAACCCCGTCGTGTGTTCTATATACACTATCTACACTGTGAGATTCCATGGCCCGTGATCCTGGATGCGTGTTTAAAAATGCAGAGAGAAAGAGAAAGAAAATATCCAAAATATTCAGAAGCACCTGGAAATAAACTCTGGGCAACACCAACACAACTAGGGAGCAGTAGATGAAAAACAGTTGTTGTAAAGGGAGTCAGGTGCAAAGTGAGAACATGCTTATTTTGTTATAGAGAAACACATAAATACTGATAGAGAATTGATGAGAAAAAACAAACATAAATATGATTTTTAATAAGTTTAATATAACTACCAGAAAGCATAGAAATAGAATTCAAGATTTTCAGACCAGCAGAAGAAAATCGTATCCAATGAAGGACAAGAAAGGAAAAAAAGCAAAGAGAGGAAAGTAAAATACAGGGAGTATACATTATAAATAAGGAGCGAAATAAATACTAATATAAAATTAATTTCATGATTTGTACAATGGATTGAATTGTGTCCCCCTTCCTCCCGAAAGAGACACTTTGAAGTTTTAAACCCCATTTAAATAAGAAATGTATCCTTATTTGGAAATAGGGTTGTTTCAGATGTAATCAGCTAAATGAAGATGAGGTCATACTGGAATAGGGTGGGACCCTAATTCAGTGTAACTGGTGTCCTTATAAGAAGACAGCTGTGAGAAGTCAGAGATGCAGGATGAAGGTCATATGACAACAAAGGCAGAGACTGGAATTACCCATCAGCAAGCCAAGAAATGCAACAGATTGCTGGCAAGCCACTAGAAACTAGGAAGAGACAAGGAAGGATTCTCCTGCAGGTTTCAGAGGGAGTGTGGTCCTGCTGGTGCCTTAGTTTCAGGCCTCTGGCCACCAAAACCACAAGACAATGCATCTCTGTTGTCTTAAGCACCAGTTCGTGGTATTTTGTTAAGATCAGCCCTAGAAAATTAATATAATTAAACTCAGCAATCAGAAGACAGAGACTCACAGATCAGGGTGGTTTTTACTGGGTAAGTCATAATTCAGCAATGCTTTCTAAAAGGAATATTCGTAAACCAAAAGGTGACAGGAAAGCTACAAAGAAAAGAATTGAAAGGGAAATAAGGCAATTTTGAAGCAAATAAACCTAGGGAGTGAATTTAATATCAAATAACTGAATTCAAAGCAAAAAAAAAGTTATAAAGAGGGGTGTTTTTTAAAGAAAACAAAATCAGAAAGCTATAACAATTTTGAACATACATGTCCTTAAAGACACAGCTTCAGGATATAAAACTCAACTGTGTAACTATAGAGAGAAACACATAAAAATTATAATCAGAAACTTTTGCACAACCATCTAAGAAACAGAGAATGAGCAGACAAATAATAAGCAATGACAGAGGATATTCAAATGACATGATTCACACACTTGAAATAATAATTATATGGGAAGAGAGAAGAACTTTATAAAACTGATGAATAAGTGGGAAAAACACATTTTTTTAAAAGCACACGTTGAATACAAATGGCTAAGAGACACATGAAAAAATGTTCATCATCACTAGCCATCAGAAAGATTCAAAGCAAAATCACATTGAGATACCACTTTACAGCAGTTAGAATGGCCAAAATTAACAAGACAGTAAACAACGTGTGTTGGAGAGGATGTGGAGAAAGGGGAACCTTCTTACACTGTTGGTGGGAATGCAAGCTGGTGCAGCCATTTTGGAAAACAGTGTGGAGATTCCTTTAAAAATTAAAAATAGAGCTACCCTATGACCCTGCAATTGCACTACTGAGTATTTACCCCAAAGACCCAGATGTAGTGAAAAGAAGGGCCATCTGTACCCCAATGTTCATAGCAGCAATGGCCACAGTCTCCAAACTGTGGAAAGAACCAAGATGCCCTTCAACAGATGAATGGATAGAGAAGATAAGGTCCATATGTACAATGGAGTATTATGCCTCCATCAGAAAGGATGAATACCCAACTTTTGTATTAACATGGACGGGACTGGAGGAGATTATGCTGAGTGAACTAAGTCAAGCAGAGAGTCAGTTATCATTTGGTTTCACTTACTTGTGGAGCATAAGGAATAACATGGAGGACATTGGATGAAGAAGAGGAGAAGCGAGTTGGGGGAAATTAGAGGAGGAAATGAACCATGAGAGACTGTGGACTCTGAGGAACAAACTGAGGGTTTTGGAGGGGAGTTGGCAGGGAGGTTGGGTGAGCCTGGTGGTGGGTACTAAGGAGGGCACGGATTGCATGGAGCACTGGGTGTGGTGCATAAACAATGAATCTTGGAACACTGAAAAAATAAAATAAAATTTAAAAAAATAAATGAATAAAGCAAACATTGAGCATTTAAACAATTTACCATTTACTGAATCAGAAAGAGAGCCTCAACACAATGACCAAAAATCAATATTATATACAATATTATCATAAAACAATGGATTAAAGTGATAAATTATCAAGGAAATACATTTAAAGCCTTGTATGTAAATGACATCATACTCAAAAACCCTTGGGTAAATAAGAAAATATAGAGGAAATTGTTAAATACTTAGAAATGAATGATAATGAGAAAAGTACATGACAGAATTTGAGGCAGCTAAAACAGCCTTAAGAATAAAATTCATAGCTCTGAACACATTTATCAGAAACAAATGACAATTAAAAATAAATGAACTAAAGTTTTGACTCAAGAGTTTAGAGAATGAACAATAGAACAAATACAAAGAAAAAAAAAAAAAGAAAGAAAGAAAAAAAAAGTTCAGGGCAGAATTAAATAAACAAGTAGACCAAAGCAGTAGCAACTACAAAATAAATAAAACCAAGCCAGAAGCTGGACCTTTGAAAAGATTGCTAAGATATACTAACCTCCACCAAAAGCTAATAAAGGTGAAAAAAGACAGGGATCAAAAAATTCAGAATAAAAAAGGAAAATACTAATAAATACTGAAGAATTTAAAATAATCATCAAAGAATACTATGGATAGCTATTCACTAGTAAAATAAAAATAAAGATAAAATATATTTTAAAATAAAATATTTAAAATTTTAGAATAATATAAAACTGGCCCAAGAAAAATTAGGAACTATGAGCAAATCAGCACCAAATAAAGAATCAAAATGATTAACAACAACAACAACAAAAAAACCTACCCCTATCACTAGGAGGTAAAACGGCCTTAGACCACTTGGTTTTACAGATGATAATTTAAAAAACAGGATACTCCTATCTGGAACAATTGCTTCAGAAGGTAGAGAAGCTACCCAACTTATTCTATTAGATTAGTATTAGATTAATTCCAAACTCTAATAAAAATAGAAGAAATAACAGAACCTCTTTTGCAGTTATAGATCCCAAAATCTTAAGTAAAACATAAACCAACCAAACTCAACAAAATATAAAAAAGCAATAGATCAAAATTAAATAAATTTTATCCCAATAATATAAAGGTCATTGGACACGAGAAATCATTGGATATAATCCACACACTACAAAGACAGAGAAAAATCAAATGATTTCACAATAGATCGAATAAATTTGATTAGAATTCCATGTATTTTTATGATAGAAATCTTCAGAAAAAAAGTAAGCGGAAACTCCCATAACTTAATAAAGGATCAATACCCCAAATATATAGTAATTATCATTCTTAATGGAGAAGATTAGATTAGGCCTGCTGTTCATTATCACCATTTCTGGGTATCCTGGCTAATGCTGCATAAGACTTGTAATAATAATAACAACAGCTCAGCAATGAGAAGTTGTAAGAATTAAATGGGAAGTGATAAAACTGATATTATTTGCAAATTATATGCTCATCCATGAAGATCTAGTAAGAGTTCAACAAGGAGGCTAGATACAAAATCAATCTATGAAAATTAGTAACATTCCTGCAAACCTATAACAACTGTCTAGAAATGGGGGGAGACAAGATTCACAGCAGTAATGAAATCTATAACATAGCTAGGAAATAAGCTAATTAAAAATGCACATTCTTCTAAGGCCTAAATTTAAAACGCCATTAAATTTTTTAAAGCTGTTCAAAAGATACAAAGATGACTCAATGGAGAGCTCTATTTTTTCCCAAATTAATCTATAAAATCAATGCAAATCCATTAAAATGCAAGCTAGAATTTTGGAGGAACCAGACAAATATTTCTAAACTTTGTTTGGAAAAATAAGGATGTCAGCTAGCAACAATCAACTTAAAAATACAGTACTCCAAATCACCAGTCACTAGGGAAGAACAAACAAAACCACAAGGAGATGCCATGTGGGTGGCTATCATAAAAACATCGGGATGTGGAAATACTGGAGCCCTGAGCATTGCTGATGGAAATGCAAAATGGTGCAGCTGCCATGGAAGACATTTTGGCAGTTCTTCAAAAATCGAGATAGAGAATTACTATACGATCCAGCCATTCCACTCCTAGGTATTCACCCAAGAGAACTGAGAGAACAGATAGTCATACACCCGCCTTTAATGCCACATTATTTGCAATGGACAAAAGGTGGAAACAACCCAGGTGTGTATC